>NW_017307917.1:293751-338710 GCF_000935625.1 Nanorana parkeri | reverse complement strand
TCCCAGGCAATTTGTTCGCCAAGCCCTGTGTGAGCAAATAGGTATGCATAGGTATGCATTATTTAGTTACACTAAGTACTGTTCTATGGATGGCTACAACATATACAGTAGTCTGACTATCCAGTCACAGGAGAAATTAGCTTGGCCTAAATGTAGGCTGAGCTGAAAATGTCATGCTTACAGAAATTAAGAGGTTTGGCACTGTCTGAGTAATTACTTAGGGGTCTATTCACGAAGCTGCCGAAGGATCTAGCCATAGCTTCGGCCGATCCTTCGGCTAGCTTCGGTTACGGGAGTCCATCTGTTAATTCGAACCGAGTACGGGCTATTCACAATAGCCCGTACAGCTCCCGATCATGGCCGAGCGGCTCAGCCGAGCCGAACGCATATGCATCGGCTCGGCTCGGCTGAGCCGTGCTGAAAGCCGAAGATTGCCCGGTGCCTCTGAGGGACCGAGCAGAACAGCCGAGCCGAATGCCGCTTGGCGGCATTCGGCTATTCACTCACTGGTGTTCGGGATCTTTCAGAATAGCCCGAACAGCAGTGAGAAGCCTGCCGGGGGTTCGGCTCAGCCGATCCAGATGTTGGATCGGCTGAGTCGAACTCCTTCTGCACTTCGGGTCGGCCAAACATGCTGAGCATGTTCGGCCGACCCGAAGCCACACGAAGCAAGCCGATGTACGGCTGAAATTAACCGTACCAGCCTGAAGTGAATAGCCGAACAGTGTTCGGCTCACTTCACTTCAGATCGGTCATTCACTCGGCTGCCCTCGGCAGCTTCGTGAATAGACCCCTTAGTTTATCAGACTCTGATGATGAGGTCAAAACTGAATTCACCTGCCATTTAAGGCCTTGTTCACACCAAGCGCGTTTCAGGAGCAGAGCAGTTACAGACCGGAGCAAAACTGTGTCCAATGTATTCCAATGGTATTTTTAGCTCGAGTTCACATCACAGCGTTCCGTTCCAGAGCATGTAAAAAAAAACTGCAGCAGGCCCTATTTTACCTGCTCTGGAATGCATGCAAATGCATCAAAGATGCATGCAAACTTCCTGGAACGCACTGAAAGCCCATTTTAAACTTTAAAAAAATTATTACTATTTTTTTTACCAAAAACGGCCCGAAACGCATAAAAAATGCGGCACAACCCACTGCACTGCGTGTGCAGAAACTCATGCAGATCTGCTCTGCATTTGGTGTGAACAAGGCCTAAGTCTACCCATCATCTGCAGGAGGTGTCAGTCTCTATGTTAAGGTGCCCACACACCTTGCGATAATCGTACGATAATCGTGGGAAATCCCGTGATGGTACGATTATCGCAAGGTGTGTAGAAGGCGTTCAACCGTTTCTACTGTACGGTCGCACGACTTTTGTCTTTCAAGCATGTTCGAAAACCAGCTGAGAATCGTACGATTCCCGGCGGGTTTTCCAGCCTGCTTGTTCGACGGAAGACGTGCGACTGTACAGTAGAAACGGTTGCACGCCTTCCATACAATGCACAATTATCGTACGATCGCGGGATTTCGCGCGATTCTCGTAGGAGAATTGGGCAATGTATGGAGACCTTAAAGCTGGCCACACATCTTACAACCATCGCAAGACAAAAGTCTTGCGATGGTTGTAAGATGTGTGGCCAGCTTTAAGGTCTCCATACATTGCCCAATTCTCCTACGAGAATCGCGCGAAATCCCGCGATCGTACGATAATTGTGCATTGTATGGAAGGCGTGCAACCGTTTCTACTGTACAGTCGCACGTCTTCCGTCGAACAAGCAGGCTGGAAAACCCGCCGGGAATCGTACGATTCTCGGCGAGTTAGTGGCCTGCTTGTTCGACAACTGCCGAACGGGCCGGTGTGCGCACGCGCACACTGCCCGTTTGCAGTCATCGGAAGCCCGCCCTTCCAAGATAGGCAGATCGTACGTTTTTTTAAGTACTGTACAACCCTCGCAAGACAGAAGTCATGCGAGGGTTGTAAAGTGTATGGCCACCTTAAGAATGATCTTATCCTTTATCCTTCTCTCACTTTTGGCCTAAATGTAGGCTGAACTGAAAAAGAGTTGTTGAATTAAGAGGTTTGACACTGTATGAGTAAAGCTGTCAAAACACTGATTGAATGTTGGCTGTTCCCTGCTGAACCAGCCAAAATGTGATCTGTGTGTGGTCCTGCCATCATCACCCGGCTTGACAAAAGTTAAAACATTTTTCCAACTTTTTGTCAAAGGGGCCAGGTGGAAAATTGTCGCCCTAATAATGACTGCAGCCAATAAAATACAGTCACTGTTTGGGTATCCTGACTGCGACTGTCAGAATATAATAGCCTGCAGGGGAGATTCCTCCATCTACGCTCTTTAGGCCCGGTTCACACCCGGGCGTTTTGTAGCGCGTTCCTACGCTCTGCAAAACGCTCAAACACCGAAATCCCATTATTTTCTATGGGTATGGTTCACACCTGGGCGTATTACAGGCCGCATGAACGCGCTACAAAACGCCCAAAGAAGTACAGGAGCTTCTTTGGGGCTTTTTTGTCGCGCGTATCTATTGGGATACAGCCAGGTAGCCCTCGGAAACGCACGTTTGTCGCGCGGGTTTTTTACAGCAAATCACGACACGAAACGTGCATATTCGATACGCCTAGGTGTGAATCCAGCCTAATGTGGGTGGGGGAAATGAGTGAGAGCTCCGTGCGGCTAAACAAGACAAAACATAGAGTGTATGGCCAGCTTAAAGTACAATTGAAGCCAAAACATTTTTTTTCATAGTTTTGGATAAAGTAAGGCCTCGGTGTCCCACTAGAGAGATTTACCTGCACTTCCTGTTCCATAGCCATAACTAGAAGTGAGAGGAAATCCCTCCAAAGAGAGGGATATCCCTGGTGGTTAGCAGGGTCACCAGAACTAATGTCCCCATTGGAAGATTTCCTATCTATTCCTGTTCTGATGACAACCCAAAATTTTGGATTTTCTTTCACTTTGAGTAATAATGGTCACCAAGACAAATCAGCTGAATCTTCCCAACTGCAATTCAGACAGCAATAAAAACCTGACAGGTGTTCTAAAACAAGTAAATTCAGTTGCACTTTAATGATTCTATCTGCCCAAAGCTGATTCCGATGATGAGGTCACTACTTACAACTGAATTCCCCTGCCCTCTACCCTCTAAGGCTGGGCACACTCAATCTAACCTATCATGTATCTTATTCTTTATCCTATCCTATACTTTCTCTGCTTCATCAGCTTCTTCAGGGGGGTTCTAGGTGACATTAGGGGTCTTGGAGACCCCTGATGTCTCCATAAAGAGGACCTGTCACATCTTTTGCGATCACATATTTGCTATCTTAGCCCCCTATGTGATAGCAATAAAGTTAAGTGGAAAAAAAAATAGGAAAAAGACATTAAAGTTTCCCCCCCAAAAAATTTAAAGTTACGCATAAAAAAATAATTTAAAAAAACAAATGTTTTTTTCAACTCCCCCCCATACATACATGCAAACATGCGCCCGGTGCGCATACGTGCGAAAACGACGATTCCGCCCATTACGCCGCACATGTTACATATCGCCGCGAACGTCGGAATGAGAGCAATAATTCTAGGGCCATCAATTACTGATAACACTAAACTGAGCGGTTTAAGCTTTTTAAGTGTCGCCTATGGCTAATTTTGGGTATTGTAGTTTTTTGCGATTTCGCGGGTGCACGCAATTTTAAAGCTTGACATGTTTGGTGTCTATTTACCTGACGTGACCCCGTCTTTTATATTTTACCAAAAATATGGGTAATAATCATTGTTTCCTAACATAATGGGAAAAAAAACTTTTTTTTTCAAAATTGTCAATAATTTTTCCTTAATATAGCAAAAAATAAAAGAAAGCTCTGTCTGTCCCCAAAAAATGGTATAAAATTCATTTCAGTACATCGTTGCATGACGGAATAAATGTCAGTCAAAGTATCGCAGCGCTAAATACTGAAAAATGGCCTGGACAGGAAGGGGGTCTAAACACCTGGTCTTCAAGTGGTTAAATGATTAATCTAAAGGAGATTGGATGTGTGTGGTCATACTAAAGTGAACCTGTAGACCATCCACAAAATCGACCAGCGCCGATTGCACAACCAAAGAAACCCTCCTGTGGCCCAAAGAGTTAATGAAAATCCAGTAAAGCCGCCCCGAAACAGACAAGAGATCCTGGAAACTGCATAGAAAAAGAAAAGAAAACACCTGGCGCATGACCGGGTGCAATAATCCTTTTATTGATGAAAATATAAAAAAAACTTATACTCACAAACGGAGCAAGAACAATGTCACATTGGACTTGTAGTCCTCACTGGGTAAACTGCTGTGCAAATGGATGAATTGTCCAGGAGCTCTGCTGGATGCAGTCTCACTGCCACTTAGCTAAACGCGTTATCGGGGAACTTCCCCTTCTTCAGAGTAGAGTAGCTGACTAAGGGTGCCCACACACCTTACGATAATCGCGGGAAATCCTGCGATCGTACGATTATCGTAAGGTGTGTGGAAGCCGTGAAAACCCGCCGAGCATCGTACTATGTTCGGCGGGTGTGTAGCATGTTCGTAATATAAAAGCCGGGCGGGCCGGTGTGCGCAAGCGCACACAGCCCGTTCGGCATTGCGGTCATCGGAAGCCCGCCCCTCAGGGGGGCGCGGCTTGCGATCATCGCAAGTACGATTTGCCTGTCCAAGTTAGGCAGATCGTACGTTTTTTTAATGACCTTACAATCATCGCAAGACAAAAGTGTTGCAATGGTTGTAAGGTGTGTGTCCAGCATTACAATAAGCTGAGTTTATATTCTGTGGTCAATCAATGAGCCTCTAAGGTTTCAAAATCTGGCCAATCAGCCTATGGCATTTGGTTGCATAAAGGTGGCCATACACTGTACAACCATCGCAAGACCTTAGTCTTGCGATGGTTGCAAAGTGCTTAAAAAAACGTACGATCTGCCCATCTTGGACAGGCAGATCGTACTCTCGATCATCGCAAGCCCGCCCCCCTGAGGGGCGTGCTTACGATGACTGCAATGAGGGGCGGGCTTAAGATGACTGCAAACGGGCTGTGTGCGCGTGCGCACACTGGCCCGTTCGGCAGTTGTCGAACCAGCGGGCCACTAACTCGCCGAGAATCGTACGATTCCCAGCGGGTTTTCTAGCCTGCTGGTTCGACGGAAGGCTTCCATACACTGCACGATTCTCGTATGATCGCAGAATTTCCCGCGATTCTCGTACGAGAAACGTGCAGTGTATGGGCACCTTAAGAGCTGAAGGATCGCACACAGGGTTTACGGCTGCTCACTAAGTTGTATTATTAGAAGCCTATTTTTTATCAGGGAAATGTGAGTAGTTTTTTAATAAAATATATTATCCTTTTAAAACCATCTGCACTACGAGTTTCCACTTTTTATTTGATGCATGGTCCCCTTGGATGAACTGAATGCTTTCAACTCCTGTAAGGCTGGGTTCACACCTGAGCGGTTTTTTTATGCTAGTTTTTTTCGCGTTTTTTCGTTCAGTGAAACGCGCGTTTCACTGGCGGTATGATTTTTTTTCCCCCTTTATTTTCTCTATTTTAAAATTATTATTTTTTTAGTTTCACTTTTAAACTTCCCGCCGGATCCACCCCCCTGCGATGCAGCCGCTCGCAAGGGACAGAACCCGGAAGTCGGCAGCCGCCGAAGACACAGCGGGGATCGCGGACAAGGTAAGACCTGTACGCTGTATTCTCGAGTGTGGCTCTGGGTTACCGTTTTGTTAACCCCGATCCACACTCGGGAATACCAATGGAAACGCGCGGCAAAATGCCCCAAAGAAGCTCCTGTACTTCTTTGGGCGTAAGGCGTTTTTCAGCACGTTCCTACACGCTGTAAAACGCCCAGGTGGGAACCATGCCCATTCCCAGCGGGTTTTCTAGCCTGCTGGTTCGACGGAAGGCTTCCATACACTGCACGATTCTCGTATGATCGCAGAATTTCCCGCGATTCTCGTACGAGAAACGTGCAGTGTATGGGCACCTTAAGAGCTGAAGGATCGCACACAGGGTTTACGGCTGCTCACTAAGTTGTATTATTAGAAGCCTATTTTTTATCAGGGAAATGTGAGTAGTTTTTTAATAAAATATATTATCCTTTTAAAACCATCTGCACTACGAGTTTCCACTTTTTATTTGATGCATGGTCCCCTTGGATGAACTGAATGCTTTCAACTCCTGTAAGGCTGGGTTCACACCTGAGCGGTTTTTTTATGCTAGTTTTTTTCGCGTTTTTTCGTTCAGTGAAACGCGCGTTTCACTGGCGGTATGATTTTTTTTCCCCCTTTATTTTCTCTATTTTAAAATTATTATTTTTTTAGTTTCACTTTTAAACTTCCCGCCGGATCCACCCCCCTGCGATGCAGCCGCTCGCAAGGGACAGAACCCGGAAGTCGGCAGCCGCCGAAGACACAGCGGGGATCGCGGACAAGGTAAGACCTGTACGCTGTATTCTCGAGTGTGGCTCTGGGTTACCGTTTTGTTAACCCCGATCCACACTCGGGAATACCAATGGAAACGCGCGGCAAAATGCCCCAAAGAAGCTCCTGTACTTCTTTGGGCGTAAGGCGTTTTTCAGCACGTTCCTACACGCTGTAAAACGCCCAGGTGGGAACCATGCCCATAGGCAATTATTGGTTTTCACATGTTGAGCGTTTTACAGTGTTTCGGAACGCGCTGTAAAACGCCCAGGTGTGAACCAGGTCTAAGGCTGGCAAAAGGAGTTTGAACCTGAGAGAAGGAAAACACTGGGAGGTGTTCGGTATCAGGTGCTTCCTCTAACTGGTTTTAATTAGAGGAACAGCGCATACAGACCCTGATGGGTCTCTGCTAAAGACGAGGTGCATTCCATAAGATTTCTTTGGTGATGGTCACAGGAGACTGCGATTACCTTTCATCCACTTCTATATCTTCTATTTCATAATGGACTATTGATGATTCATGATTATGGACATTTTTCTAGCAATATATTATTTGCACTGACAGGGATCCCAACCTGAAAGAAGCAATTTCAGGGAGGTGCCCTTCTCATTTTAGGGAGGTGCCCTCTGCCCCCCCTCCCCATCCACGGGGGGGGCACTCCCCTGAAATTATGGCAGATAGCATGGAAAGCAATAGCTTCTTTGCTATCTGCAGGTCTGTTTGTTTCTAGTATTCTAATAGCCGCTGCCGTCAGAATAAAAAACAGCATAGGAATGCATAGCTAGATTGCTATTGGCTATTTCAATTTGCAATATCCAATAGCAAGCTGGCTATTGGACCCACCCTCTGCTGCTGTCAATCACTAGAAGAGGACCTGATGGAGAACTTCAGGTCCCCCTCTGCTGATTGACAGCAGCCGGGTGCAATAGCTAGTTTGCTATTGGATATTGCAAAGTGAAATTGCCAATAGGAATCTAGCTATGCATTCCTATGCTGTTTTTTTTTCTGACTGACTGACGGCGGCTCCGATGTAAAAAAAAAAAAAAAAACTGAGCGGGGAAAGGTTAGCCTTTCCGGGAGAAAGTGTTTCTCTCCCAGGCAGCCGGGAGCCGCTATTTAATAGTGAGGAGACTCCTGGAGTGTCCGGGAGAGTTGGGATGTCTGCAGGATACACACATGGGTTTTGTTTATTGTTATTCTCTTCACATTGCATCACATTGTTTCATGGCTAGTATCAATTATATTTGATACTTTGCAGATTAATTCACCTAGCGCAGCTTTTATTATGAATTTTATATGATGCATACAAAATACCAAAGAGCACATCTGCTAAAAAAATCCAAACATCCGAGGATTTAGTTCTAAACCATCAGATTGCCGCTCTTATGGCCAGTTTATGATATCCTTAAAAATACAATGTAAAAATATAAAGTGTAATAAAAAGAACCTGTTTTTATGTCTCTCCAAAAATAACGCCTGACCTTGATGACTCTTGTTTATTTCTAATATAGTAGCTTCATGGCTGCTTGTTACAAAGTACATAATGTCCATTGTTCATTGTGCTCAGAGGATAAGTTATGCACTTATCTTATGGTCTATTTTCAGATAATTATATTCTGCATGTATGAGCAAAAGTACAAACTTGAAACATTTCTCCTGCTTTGGAATTATTATCGGGTTGTTGAGTTGTTGATCTCCTTGAACAATGCTTGGCTACAAGACAAAATGTAAACTCTGCAGATGTCATGAGACTTGAGTACATGCGAACTATGGAGAACTTTGCACTGCAGATGTAGACATTGCTATTGCCCCCTATGTGGTTGGTAGGTGGTAAAGTAACAGTGTTAGAACTCCACTTTATAGGGTGATAAAATACCGCTGCCTACTTACACAATCTCTACATTCCTATGCAGCAAGTCCTTAGTTTTATCAGTGTTGCTTTGCTATATTATTATTATTATTATACAGGATTTATATAGCGCCAACAGTTTGCGCTGCGCTTTACAATATAGGGAAGACATTACAATCACAATACAAATCAAGACAAGATGAACGTTTTAGGATGATGTCAGCTGTTTGACACTGATGGTTTTCTCCTTAATTAGCCCAGACCACATTCGTCTGTTGCTTGCTCTCCCTCTTCCATATAATCCCTATTTAGAATATGTTGCATGCAGCAAAATGTCCTTGCCCTGTGCTCAATCATGTATGGGACATTACATAGGCCACAAAGAGCCTGATTATCCCTCAGTGCCACAACTTGGACCAATGCAGGTCTACTTGACTTCTGGTAAGACACACTGAAGTGTATCTTAACCCAAACATTTTATATATTCAAGCACATGAGGCTTTAGATGTTGTGGATTAGTTTTTTTTAGGCTTTTTCTCCTTTAATTTCACTGGTTGTTCCTGCCAGAAACACCCTTCCCATCCTAGGGTGACAACGTCAGTTACTGTTCTGTATTAATGGAGGAGCTGTGTTGTCATCCTGACTTTGACTACAAACACCTCCCTCTCTCCTCATCTCCATTACATATAATTTACTCCAACATGGAAGAGGTCTTACTTACCTCCATTTTTCTTATATGGCGTTTTTTATTAAGGAATTTGCCACAGTCCTATCACCAGAATAGAAAAGTATTGCATAAAAGAACTACGTGATTTTTTTGCACGCAAGAGATATTGCAAGAATAACAATGAATTTGGTGCACGACTAATATGGCCATAGCACCTAAAAAGTGTCACAAATGCTTTATTAATACTTTTCGAATATATTTTTTTCAATACACGTCATTGAGTTTTATTTTTTTAAATCGAGACAATCTCTTTCGCATATATCTCATAAAAAAACATTAAAATGCCTACACTTCCCCTTTAAATTCTTGAAACATGCATTGCAGCAGTCATACAAGTCAATGTTCATGCAGTCAATATAACAGTAGTCATCAGCTTTCGACAGATTCATGGCTCACTTCTTTTTATTACAGCTGTGAAGAGGCGTTCTGTATGTGATTGATTACAGTGAGCTAATACTATATTGAGGATATTTATGTAAGGGGCTGATACATGTTACAGGCATGGCTACTCATCGTGATGTTATGTCATATAAATCATGTAAAGCAAAAAGTAAAAAATACCATAGCTAAACATTAGCCAGTAAAACTGAACCTTCCCATTATGGTAGGTGAGCGTCATATACTGTGAGGGGAATTTATCAAATTCTGGAGCAGTTGCCCATGGCAACCAATCAGCTTCTCTCTTCAGTTTGTTCATTTAAGACATTAAAATGTAATAGAAAAGCTGATTGGTGGCTGTGCACAGCTGCTCCAGATTTTGTCTGCTCCAGTTTTGATAAATTCCCCTCAGAATGTTGTGCATTTTAAAGTGACTCTGTACAAAAAAAAAGAAGATTTAAAAAAAAAAAAGATGCTTGTAAAAGAAGATATATAATACTTAGTAGTCCTGACACCTATGCTTCTGATCCATGCTCTCATGCAGAATTGTACCAACCGAAGAATCCTTAAGGTGCCCACACAACACACCTTGCGATAATCGTACGATTATCGTAAGGTGTGTGGAAGCCGTGCGACCTCTGCTACTGTAAGGTCGCACGATTTTTATCTTACGAACATGTTCAAAAACCCTCCGAGAATCGTACGATGTTTGGCGGGTGTGTAGCATGTTCGTAAGATAAAAGCCCGATGGGCCGGTGTGCGCAAGCGCACACTGCCCATTTGGCATTGCGGTCATCGGAAGCCCGCCCCTCATCGCAAGTACAATCTGCCTGTCCAAGATAGGCAGATCATACGTTTTTTTTAATTACCTTACAACCATCGCAAGACAAAAGTCTTGCGATGGTTGTAAGGTGTGTGCCCAGCACTAGAATTCAACATTTTGGGTGTCGGATGCCCGTGTAACCTGCTACATGCTTTGCATGTACCAGCTGGGCGCTACATCATTACTCTCTCAGCTCCAATTCCCTCAACTTACTCTCCAGTACAAGATCACAAGGGACAGTACAACCTCCAGCAGCCGTCCATCTACTAGTTTGAACAAGTAAGAAGCGGGGAGCAGGAGGGAAGGTAATAGCTTGTCTTGCTGTGTTTGTGGAGCTTACTAGCACACACAAGAGCGGCTCCATAGGACCCTGCAAGGGATAGGAGCCACTCCTAGAAAGGATAAGGTGCCCAGGGGATCAACTGATTCTGCAGGAAACTAAAACATCAAGGAGCAGCCCCCATTGTAAGTAATCCAATCAGCATTTGAAAAAGCTTAAAAACCTTTTGACTTTAATATAACTTTAAATCATTCTTGGCTCCTTGGCTGTTGGATATCCCAACAATGAGATCACACCAGTACCTAATAAAAATGAAAGTGTCTCCAGTACCTAATAACAATGAAAGTGTCAGTTTTGAGTGGTCATGCCCTTTAAAGTGGCACTAAACTCACAAGGTAAACCTAAAAATACATTCAAGTACCCTAACTATTAACAAAAATGTATCCTATTTGTGCATCACTCAGGTGTAGATCCTCAAATCCTCTCTGAATTGGTGCTGACACTGTCCTTCCTTCTGGAGGGGGGCTACTTTTGTTCCCCATGGTCCCTGTGTGTGTTGTAAAGTAGTCACCGCTCGGAGCTCTCTCCTGTGATGGACTACAATCTCAATATAAATTAGAAATTAATCCTGAAATTGTAGTCCTTCACGTCATCTGTGCTTAAAAACACACAATCCTTTTTTCCAATGCAACAAACTACCGTGTTTAGTTTACTCATTTGTAAAAGAGAAAAAAAAGGTCATGGCTTAAAGAGGAACTTGACCTATCACTTAAGTTCCTGTTGACACCTAAGCATAGCAGGAACGCGCGTTGCATTTGCACGCGTTTGCTTCCTGCATTGACCATGCGTCGCCCATTAAATCCAGTGGGTTCCTGCGCACGTGACAAATGCTAGCTCATGTAGCAAATATTGATATTGAATATTTTTTTCCCCTCATGTATGTGCACATTTTCAAGCACAGGAGAAACACACATTTGCGTCAAAAGCATGCATTTTCCCCATGTTTGGTGCACATTCATGGAACACCTAGGTGTGAATATTGACTTAATGTCCCCCAAAACAGTTACCTTTAAGGCATGCTAACTGTCAAGGTTGCCAGTGTGCTTATTTCACCTCTCAACCTAACTTTCAAGACCTCAAATGGCTCAAATGGCTGGTGTCATTGCTGATCACATGTGCAGCGCCATGGCAACTGCAATCTAACTAGAGGCCAAGATGGCACCTTCCTTGGCTGTAAAGGATTGGAGGGTCTAGTTCCACTTTCACTTACACTTTAAAAGGTAATTCCACTTTCCTAGGTGAATTTAGGGAGAATGAATTACCCCAATCTTGCCCCCTCTCCTGTACTTACCTGCACCTATTGGTGCAGTTTTCAACTCGTACTCCTTACACAGCAGCGCAACCTTTGCTCTATATTTTAACCGCTTCAGGACGGCCCACCGTAAAAAAACGTCCTGCCCTGAAGTGGTTATATCAAGAACATGGCTGTTGCTGCAGCCGTGTCCTTGGTATCATTTTAAACAGCAGGCGATAACTGTTTAAATACAAGAAATCAGATGGCTTTTAATGATGTGTATTACCTCTGCCCCCACGTGCACGCACATACAATGCAAACATGCACCAGGAGTGCCTACGTGCAAAACGAAAATTGTGCCACACATGTTATATATTGCCACGAACATCGGAATGAGAGCAATAATTCAAGGGCCATCCATCACTGGTAACACTAAACTGATGAGAAGTAAAATCTTTGGCCCATGGGAAATTTGGGGTATTGTAGTTTTTTGGCGGTTTCACGGATGCAAGCAATTTTAAGGCTTGTTATGTTTGGTATCTATTTACCTGGCATGACCCCATCTTTTATATTTTACCAAAAAATTGGGTGTTATATGTTTCTGTGCATTTTATCCTAAAAATACTGGTTTGATAAACATTTGCGCAAATACCGTGCAACATAAAAAATGAGTACAGCTCTGTGTACAATACTGTGCCTTGTAGTGACGTAGGAGATGGCAGAATCAATCGCTGAGTGCAACATGGTCCTGCGGATCAACACTACTGAAAGTGTTGGTGATGATTTCTCTTCAGTACACGGGCATTCAGTGGCACGGGCAGTGGCAGAGGTACGTATTTACTGTTCTCTTGCAGGGAAATCTTTTATTGGCACTTTGATTTTAGCAACAGAACAATGTAGAACCAAACCAAGTGAGAGTTTACTATACAGAGTGGCCAGTAGGAAAAACAAAGGTAAAGTCAGAGAAGTAAACATCTAAATCACATAAAAAAAGACTAAAACAGACAAAGGGCCAGGCCAGGCGGTACAGATTGCCAGCTTGGGCAGGCATCCAGAACTACAACACAAATTAGTAGCAATCCATAAATGTAGACTAGAAACTGTACTGTGATCAGTTAAAGACAACGTGTATGTGAAATACAGAGGCAATACACTATATTGGAACATGCTAGTTGCCTGGCTGTCTCTGTCTACTATACATTCTGTCAGTTACTTGGAACAAGCACATAGCTCAGGAAAGTCCGGGGAAGTTAAAACTTCAAATAAATGCAACTGTTTTTAGGCTGCGTTCACAATATGCGATTTGTGGCATCAATCCTGCCTCCCAAAAAAATGATCTATTCACTGTGAATGCTGTTTACAGATGTGGCCGCTGTCACCCGATCATTAACTTGAATGGGTGACAGTGGCCGCAGCTAAATGGGACATTTGGGATTCCTGCTGCAGGAATCTCAAATCACATAGTGTGAACGAAGCCTTATTGTTGGTGGAATTTGTTACATAAAAAAATGCCTAACTTGCATACTTTTTCTGATTTACTGACTCGGAAAGTATTGCCGCTACTGGATCAGCATGACAGCCAGGGAAATAGCTCACTACTTCCCCTGCATAGTGGAATGTCACAATATCGGGATCTCATATCGGGCAAAGCTACTCAGGAGATCTTACAGGGTTATTCACAAAATGGTGAAGAGTTTGGAGAAGGCAGGAGAAGTGAACAATCTAGGACAAAATAGCTGAACTGGAAAATGAGCTGAATTGGAGAATTTTTTGAAATCCGCTATGTTGTCCTAGATTGTTCCCTTCTCCAGCCTTCTCCAAACTCTTCACCCTTTTGTGATTAACCCTGGTAATCTTTTTTGCTGAGAGAATTACCACTTGCTGGCAGCAGGGGAGGACTGGGCTGAGGGGAGGAAGGGAAGTACTAATAAGATGTATGGGGTCTGTGGTCCTCGGTGGCACATGTTGGACATGTCTGGACATTATGGGGGTTAGTCACTAAAGAGCCAAAGGATCCCGCCGTAGCTTCAGTCGAGCCAAAGGGCTGCTGTACAGGCTATTCACAATAGCCCGTACAGCAGCCGAGCAGCTCAGCTGAGCTGAAGGCATAGCCGAGCAGCTCAGCTGGGCCGTAGTGACACCCAAAGCGTGGAGAACGGTCGTCCGAAGCTGACCGATCTCCACACAAATGACAGCTGGGTGGAGCCATCCGTGATCTCACGGATCGTTCCGCCCAGTTGTAATGACAGATCAGCATCAGGGTCCTATGGAGCCACCCTTGTGTTTGCTAGTAAGCTGTGTGTGTCTCCACAAACACACAGGCACAGCAAGGCATGTCATTTCCCTCCTCCCTGCTCCTATCTACTCCTTCCTCCCTTCTCCCAAATAGTAGATAGACATCTGCTGGAGATTCCTTTGTTCCTTGTGATCATCTGGATTAGTATTCCAGCATCCTGCTGTGGGACATGGGGTGAGTCCACGGGACCCCAGGATTAGGTTCAAATCCTGCAACAGTCCTGCAGAAATCAGCATTGTTTGAGGGTATGGTCTGTCTCTAACTGGTAATATTTCCTATCCCTTGCTGTCCTGTGGAATCCAAAAATGTTTTGGCTTTAGATACACTTTGAGGACCCATTCACACCTATGCTTCTTAAGGGGGCTATTGATGGGAATGACAGCACATGTCAATGTACCTACCCAAAAACAATTTAAAAAATGCAGGATATTTTGCAGATCAGGGCTGTCTTTAACACAGGGCAAAAGGCAGCTGCCCAGGGCCCAGTCATTGTTGTGGGGCCCACAGCAGCTGCCGCTTGAGCAGGTCATGTACTGCAATACTCCAACCACTGGCCCTGCATCTCAGCACTGACAGCAGAGCGCTGAATGATCGCAGAACGTGTCACACGGAGAGAAGAGCTGGGTGGATGCCCTCCCCTTCCATGCCATGTGTGCGCGCTGGAGGAGGCGGTTTTGCTATGACCTGGACCCCGATGGTCACTGGCCTTTTCACCTGGATAGGGGAGAGGGAGCCTGATGGGTGAGGGGACTACAGCCGGAATCAGGGCAGCAGGAACGGTGGGTGTCTGATGGGGAGGCCCTGCGTGTCTGTACTGGCTGCTGCATGTGTGAATTAGGGAACACTCAACGTCCAGAGAGAGGGGTCACTATAGTGCTTTTCTGTTTATGATGGGGGTCACTACATGCTGCTTGTCTGTATGTGATGGGGGTCACTATGGTGCTTGTCTGTATGTGATGGGGTCACTACATGCTTTCCATGTACATATGATGGGGGACACTGCGCGCTAGTTAGTACTGGAGTAAGGCTGCAAAGACAGTCATCTGAGGGCGCCGGGGGAGAGGGGGTGAAATATGCACCTTCACCTGTGTACACAATAATCCTTGCACCGGCCCTACCCTTGAGCCCGCAAAAGATACACCCGCGCCACTCTTCCGTTTACTGTGCAATCGGTATTGCATAGTGTTGCTCCGCCCCTGTTGTATAGGCATATGCATGGGCGAAATTGCATGGCCGGGGCGGGTAGGGGGTGTATAGAAGTGGAGGGCCCCAAGAAAATGTTTGCCCAGGGTCCAATCAGTATTAAAGACGGCCCTGTCGCAGATGCATAGATGTGAATCCACTGTAAAGGGTTCCTTTCCTGATGCAGGCTGCCACTGCCATGCTTACCCTGCTGTTTCAATTCTTTAAATCACTAAATAAACCAACTACCATTAAAAAAATGAACGATTGTCCCAAAAAGGAATACTTTGGAAGGAAATTCTACTGATGTATGACCAGCTTAGGTGGTGGCCAGTGAAGATGCAAGTCCCAGCAGGTTTCACACAGAAGGCACCTAATGTGGAAGACTCCCTTCAGCAGCAGGGTGATATCATACCTGCTATGAAGTCATTTAACATCCATTATGTTGCTGCACATTACAGCTCCTAAAGCATAGAGCAGCATCAGCTGAAAGGTCAACCCTTATGGTAAGTATATCAATCATACTACATCCAGAATTGGTCCCTTCTTTTTTCAAAAATATTTTTTTTTCTTGAATTACTGTAAAAAAATTCCAGCATGCTTGCTGCTGTGTGCTCCACACAACCTTATACCTTCCAGAAACACTCCAATTCTCCAGCCAAACCAGGCTGCAATGTGCAAAGCAGGGTAATCCCTACCAGCTGATCAGCCCTTTTGCTTTCTGTCAGTTTAAAGCACTCAGAACAAAGAAAGGCTTCCCGCTGTAGGTTATTGCCCTTGTTTTTTTTCTTTTTCTTTATTGAATAAGCCTAATAGTGCACAATGTTAAAAATGTCCCATCCCTCTAAAAAAAAAAGACCCAAAATAACCAAAAACATGCAAATCTGGCACTGCAAGGGTTAAATCCGCATCTGACTAAAAATCTCACCCCTACTTTAGCCCACATTTGCATCTATTGTTACAATAAGATGGCGCAGGCAGACAGCTAAACAGCGCTCTGCGAAGCTGAATAGCGTCTGACAGGGATATACCTGCCGCCAAACGTGCGCTGTGGATATATGGACACGTTACATAAACCTTTTAGGAAAGGGGGAGCCTGTATTGGGTTGCAGTTTGCAGATTGATTTAGAATGGATGACAGTGAACTGGCACTAGCCCCACTACTGACGAAAACTGCTTATCCACCCCCCCCTCCTCCTCCTCCCTGGTCACCATGGAGATGAACAGGAGCAGCAGAGAAGCTGCCAGTGAGAAATTCAGCATCAGGCATCTGTGGGGGTCTGCAGGAGGAAGGAGGCAGGATCAGGGAGAAGGCAAACATGGACTTGAATTGTGATTGTGCCGAGTCCCCGGCAGTCGAGCAGCCATCAGGAAAGATTAATAAGACCGCTTTCAAATTATTCGGCAAGAGGAAATCTGGCAGCCCCATGCCATCAATATTTGGGGTGAGGAACAAGGGAGATGGTAAGAACGCAGGCAAAATGGGTATGGTACGCAGCAAGACCCTGGACGGATTAGCTGATGTTGTGCTGGAGAGCAGCAAGAAAGAGGAGCAAGCTGCTGCTGATACACCAAGCACTGACACAAACAGCCAGGCTGTCACCACTGCCACCAAGACAGATGTCTCACCCAACAGCCCGGTGGGTAAATCCCACAGCTTCTTCACTTTGCTGAAAAGGAATGGGAGATTGGAGAATGTGAAAGGGGACAATGTGGAGCAGATAGCTGGCAGCAGACAAAAGAAAGGACTGAAGGGACTGTTCAACAGCATGCGATGGAATAGAAAAGAAAAGAATTACAAAGAAGATAAAGAAGGGGCCACGGAAAGCCAACCCGGGCTCATATTGTCCGGCTCTTTGACAGCCAGCTTGGAATGCATTAAAGAGGAGATACAAAAACCGCTGTGTGAGCCTAAAGTACCTGCAGAGACTGTCACAGATGATTTGCCCATTGAGGAGCAGAGTGAGGTTGTAAACAACTCAGCTGAAAAGCATCAGTTGAAAGCAAACAAGGAATCTCCCTCGTCTTCACACCCCACTGACAAACCTCAAGATGGGAATGCTGCAAGTAGCCCACAAGTGGATCGTGTCCACCAACCACCTGAACCAGAGGTGGAGACCCTGCAGGATAAGAAGGATGAAAGCCTAACAGGTGAACTTCCAATAACCACTATTTCCGTTGTTGAACCTGAGTGTGATAGTGGGCCAGAGATTGTCATTCCCGACCCTTCTGCTGTTGATCCACCCTCTGAACCATCTTTTGATCGTATATGTTTGATGTTGGCTGATGTTACATCACTGAAAAGCTTTGACTCTCTTACAGGATGTGGCGATATTATTGCTGAGCCGGATGATGAAGGAGGCAGCAGCAGCAGCAGTACCTGTGCAAGGATTATCCTTGGGAATGGCAAGAAAGCTATACCCAAAAAGACCCCAAACATTATTGTTTATCAAGGAGGAGGGGAGGAGATGGCAAGTCCGGATCAAGTTGACGACAAGGACATGCAAGAATTTTTGGGAATAATACCCCAAGCTGAAGACACCAGCAAAGAGGTGGGAAAAGTGAGTAGACAGGCCTCAAGGGAGGATAAAAGTTCTGAGAGTACATGTGATGGGAATGGAGTGAAGCCATATAAACTAAGACACACTGCAACTCATTCTAGTGACAAAGGGGATCTTAGAGGGCGAGGAAAGGAGCAACGTGATTCTGTGCGTAACAGCGATGAGGGTTATTGGGACTCAACTACACCGGGGCTAGAGGAAGAGCCTCCAAAAAGTTCCGGCAAGAAGGCTCTATCCAGAGACAGCTGCAGTGGAGATGCTCTCTATGACCTATATACAGAAACAGATGAAAACACAGCAAGAGCGCATGTGGAGGAGAAGAGACCAAGTCAACTTCACTCTAAGGCACTCTCGCCTGTAACCGTCACATGCCCAACAAAAACAAGCCTGGCAAAGGAATCCAAAATACCCAGAAGTATTAAACATCTGCCAGTTCATCCTCCCAGCCAACCAGCTGACACAGGTAGCACCAGCACCCCAACTTCACAACATCCCCCTACAAAAAGTGAACTTCCCAGGACAAAAATACCCGTTTCAAAAGTTTTGGTAAGACGGGTCAGTAATAAGACCGTCACTGGAACCTCAGGTAAAACGGCATTTCATGATCCAGCCAGGAAGTAGTGGAAACAATGATGGATAAGCCAATGAGATCGCTGTGATTTGCTATTGTCTGGATGGGTTGTTGGCAAATACAGGGCCATTCCATATATTAAGATCGGCAGGATGTCCAGGGCAACTCGGATTTGTTCACTTTTTATTTTCTGTTTTAATTTTGTAATGTTCTTTTAAAATTTCCAGTAACATTTGGATGTTTTAACGCTTATATAAGCTAGAACATTTCTAAAGCTTTCAATGTGAAAGGATGGTGAATACTTAAAACAAGCCTACATTATGATTGCTGAATAGTGCTGGAAATCTAATCTGTTTTAACAGTCAGGAATCTTAACAAGCAAAACTCAGCTTTGTAGCAACTACAGAATCCTGTTGCCAAATATGATGGTACTGATGTTTTTGATTTTAGGGAATGTATACAGAGGAACAGGTAGGTTTTCTTAGCGGTGTGACATTAACCTACAGGCTAAAATGTGTTCTATAATGAGATGGATCATCTGTCAGTAACAGAGGTTAGTAAAGATAATTTGAGTGATTTCACAAAGTTCTACAATTTTCATAAAAGGACTTATTTAAAAAGAGCAAAAAGCAAGGTGCAACTACGCATTGCAACAAATCAGCCTTTACTCACAGTTGTCAGAACAATGAAAGATTATCTCTGATTAGTTGCTATAGTTTAAATTCTGCTACATGCCTTAAGAAATAAGGTTTACATTGGGTTTTTTTTTCTGCCATTGCTCAAAGGACTTAGTCACATTCCATACAATAATACAAACATGTAATTCACAATTTTCTTAATAAAAGACAACGTTTTTGATTTAATGGGGTTTTTCAATGTACCAAGATAGTGTTTGCAAGTGGGGCAGCTTCAATCACTTGAAACACAAAGTACTTGAAATCAGTATTAGCCAAAATGTCCTGTTAAAATCTATAGTGTTCAAGTGACACCTGTGCTACTATAAATGACCACCTTTATATCCTGCCTACATTGTCAATATCCCTTTAGAACTCTATATTGGCCAAAATGTCCACTGGATTACACTCATGTCCATATAGTTTGTTTTAACATGCGCAATGTGGCCTTTGCCACTGGTAGCTGACACTAGAGTTATGCTGGTGATAGACAATGGATGGTGATCAGCTTTGCAGGCATGATGCAATTGCAGTCAGGCATCTGCATCTGTTCTGTCAGGTCCCCAAACACAAACAGTGAACTTAGAGGATCATTCATGTTTAGCTTACTGACGGACTGGGGGGTCAGGGGGGTTTGTGGCATGCTTTTGATGCCTCCTGTATTGGCTTGTCAGGGGGAACAGTAGTGATTGGACAAAGTATTTAATTCTAACCTTCCTCCTAAGAAAACCTTAGACAGCATTGTCTATCATAACCACATACATACTTCTACAATATAGTTATGCTCATAATTTCTGAGCCCTCCAGTGTCCTACCTATGATGTGTGTCTGTGTGTGTGGTTCACCAGTAATACACATCCCACAGCTCAAAGGATTTGGGGTCAAAAATGACATTGTGTGTGGGCACCATTGTCTTTATTCTTTATCCAGATTTTTCTAAAAAGTCAATGGGCAAGGAGATTCAATGCATAGTTGCAACCATGCATTGCAAGTACATCCTGGATACATCTTATTGTTAAAATTGGATGCAAAGGCAAATCTATGCAGCTTTGAAGCTTGTCACTTTGTCACCATCGCAATTTTGACAGCCACTTTAGTTGACTGATCTCTGAAATATGGGGGGTGTGGGGGGGATTGATCAGCCAGCTTGGATTTTCCTGGCTGACTGCTTTTGTTTCCTTGACACAAGGCCAGTGTAGGGGCTGTTTGCTCACTCGACAGTCATGAACCCTTTTTCTGTATGATAGCAGATGTCTACACATCTACACATACAAATTTGGAAAGATTACACAGAGGTCAGACAGTTCAAACAAAATCCTTCTTACACCAAACGTATGATGTCATTGAAAATACATTGTTACTTTCAGTACAAAAACTGGAAAGCCTTCTTCAGCTTTCGTTAATGGCCAATACCAAGGTCTTTTCTCTCTCTGACCCTTAGCATTGTGCCGCCTGATGTGCAGCAGATTGGCATTTGATGGCTTTCTTTGGATTTGAAGAAAGCTGACACAAATTTAGCTTGGAAATCAACTAATCTTGGTGGGTTCACCAAACCAAAAGCACTGCGATTTTGCTTGTTAGAACATATACAAGTTAGCAGATTGGTGGGGTCCTAGGGTGCTGGACTTCACAGGCAGTGTATAATGTCATAGAAACAATTATGCTTTGTCAGAGTAGACCAGTCAGATTCCATGTCCAATACACACCTTCCTTTCTATGCCTAGTCTAATGCTAAATGCAGTGTTGAGGAGAAACATTAGAGCTATAGTGGTTACAATATGAGCTGCATTTGGATAGAAGCCTCACACAGCTCACTTCTACAAAGCATTTCAACCATCCATTTTATACTACCTAAGGATGCCATTACCGTCACTAAAAATGTGGATTGAAAACTCTCTAAAATTGTTTGCTCAGTCCTTGTCCCGGTGTATAGTTGTCAAATGCTGCATTCTTTTAGACTTATTTAATGATATTGTGCAAACTGATTTGGTGTACAAATTACATGGGGCAGTCAATAAGAGGTCAGCTTTTTGCAGCCCATGGTCAGAGAATGTACGCGTGTGATGTGAGCACTTCAGTTGTAAAGCTAAACACACTTCATACATCATACTGAATTTTGCAAAAACAAATACAAGTGACTTTTTCGTTGGCCAGACCACTTGCGGAGATGTTTTTACCCTCTGAATGTGAGTTGTTCTCCTTTTACATACATTTTGGAGTTTGATAGGTCTTTCAGGTAGGATCATCTTTGCTTTAGAGAACTTAGGAGGGTACCAAATTATAACAGTTTCTATTTATTTCCTTTATTCTTCCCATGTATGGCTATCTCTGGACCTTTATGCTAATCCACCAGCTTAAAAAGCCCATTGTACAGGGTCACATGACTCTCTGTTGCTCAATTTCCTGGAGCTAGTTTCTTTTTTTTTCTAAAAGCATTTTGGTAATAGATTGTAAGATTTCTTAACAGTTTAAGATCTAGTGGTAACTCAAGGTGGTAGTTTAAGACCTAGTGGTAGCTCAAGATCTAGTGGTAGCTCAAGATGGTATCATAAGGTCCAGTGGTAGCTCAAGATGGTATCTTAAAATCTGGTGGTAGCTCAAGGTGGTATCTCAAAATCTATTGGTAGCTCAAGGTGGTATCTCAAGATCTAATGGTAGATTAAGGTGGTATCTCAAACTCTAGTGGTAGCTCAAGGTGCTATCTCAAGATCTAACGGTAGATTAAGGTGGTATTTCAAACTCTAGTGGTAGCTCAAGGTGGTATCTCCAGATCTAATGGTAGATTAAGGTGGTATCTCAAACTCTTTTGGTAGCTCAAGGTGCTATCTCAAGATCTAATGGTAGATTAAGGTGGTATCTCAAACTCTAGTGGTAGCTCAAGGTGTTATCTCCAGATCTAGCGGTAGCTTAAAACAGCAGGCTGTCTCCAATATGGCATTCTGATTCAGTGTTTTTAATTTCCATAACTGAGAAAAAAATGGGTATTGTAGAAAAGAAGGTTGCCAGTCACATGCACTTACAGTGGTGCCATCTGTTAAAACAGCCCTGCTTGTAATTTTCCTTATTTCTCTGGGCACATGGGCTTCCAATAATTGTGATATTTTGACTGTTGTTGCCTGTCTACATAGAGATAGGCACAGATAGGCAGAGAAAGGGCACAAAAAAGATATGCTATTCCTGAAATCATGTAAGACATGCAATACCGTACATACTTTCGTGCCCTAAATTCATTGCCAAAGTGTTTTGTGTGGTTTTTTTTTCTAGTGAAAGGAGATATTAGTCACAAACATTTACCAACACGCCAGAAGATCACCATGGTCAGCTCTGCACTCATAAGGGTTGCTTGCTAGTTGGCTCTTACACTCCCCGATAATCCCTAACAATGACTGGCTACACTACTAGGAAAATGTGGGTGATATATGGGCCAATGAAAGCTGATTTCTTGTTGTTTGCTATGTGTTACTGCACTCCAATGCTCTTTTATCTATATTAGTAAGTCCCACTACCTGTAGATACACAACACTGTTTGATGAGAACTATTGAGCACCTGTCCCTGATGGAAGAGAGACATGGGCCAGCATTGTATAGAATATAAAACAGAGTTTATTGTTTTTATACACCTTCTCAGATACAGAGCAGTAAATCCTTTATACCTGTACAGCACTTGTATGGACCAAATTTTTTTTCCTGTGTATTCTGTAAATATGTGGATATCCATGTGTGAGTACAAATCTGTGTGTATATATAAATGCACAAATGTAATGATCACTCACGGGGAACTTGGTAAGAAGCAACAAAAACCTGTGTGAGACACTTTAGATGAAAGATGTCACTATATGACTCCTACTCCTAAGCAGTAAAGCTGAACCTGTATGCACCCCAAAAGTCTGCGAATGGCAGCTTCCATCCCAGGAGTCTCACACAGGTGTCTTGACTTTGAGATAAAATATTTCCAAACATCAGAAGCTTATTTAGTAAGGTTATTCAATAAGGTGCAGCAACCTATAACAATCAGATTTTATTTTATGGTAGTTAGACCTTTGAAAATGAATCTTGATTTGTTGCTGTGGGTTGCTACACTTTACACTGTATGTTTTGCCTTATCAAATAAGCTTTAGATATTCAAGTACAGGGCTTCACAATATCTGCTCCCCCCTCAATAAATGAACAGTTTATATGTTGCTATTTTTATATTTCTGTATGCATCAAATAGAGCATTAATGTCATTACATATCTGATAACAGACAAGTGTGATGGGCATTGTAAAAAAAGAAATCCTTCCCATGTACAGATAGCTAGGTGTTTCATTAAAGACTACTTTTTATTAAAGAGAACACGTCCCGTGTAATCTTTCTAACACATAAATCTTTCGGTTTTAGAACAATGGCAAGCAACTAGGATAATAGGGGGTTAATATAATAAAGCAATGTAAGCCCACAATGCTTTGCGCTCGGAGCCTGTTTTAACAAAGGAGGGGAGATTTGTAAATGTGACCCATGGCCCCCTAGAGGCAACCAAGGGAATTCCATCCTAACAGGTGATAAACAGTCTATTGTACTGTGCTTTTCCCTTCTAAATATCCCATTGCTTGACCCATTGTGCTACAGATTAAAGAAATGGGCATGACCTTACCTTGTTTCTATCAACCATCTAGTTCCAGAGCAACAAAGGGTTAATCTGCCATTCAGATGTTCAGGCTTTCACTGGTAGTGCAATGTAGGTTGTTGCAAATATGATTCAAATTTTCACTGCTAACAAAAAGATAAAAAAAATGAAATGAAAAAAATATTGTTTTTATGTCTGCCACGTGTCAAAAAAATACATTGATTCATTGTACGGCAAGATGATACATTACATTGTACGGCAAGATGTCAGGTCAAGGCCATGGGTTTAAATAGATCCTTTTGTGGGTAAACAAGCCGGGTCACGTTTGAATGCAGACTGCGCACTGTAGGCTCTCAGGATGAAGCTTCTCTTTCTGGTTCACTTGCAAAAGAAAAGAGAATCAGCCCTATATGCAGAATTTATTTATAGGAACTGGCAAAAATCTGAATAAAAAAAAAGTCTTTGTTATTTATCATTTCTGGCAGCACTACATCGATTCACAACCTGATAATATATTCATTGCAGCACTTTATGTGTGAAACTGATCATTTCAAAATAATATTTTCTATTTACAGAATATTCTATTTATTAACTGAATGTGATTTTTTATTATGGTATTCATTTTTGCAGTTTATGTATAGCAAAGTCAGATTAACAAAATGGTTGCATATGTTTTTGCCAGTTTCTGCCCTGTATGAATGGTACATTGTATAAGGAGGAGCGCAGAAAATAGAGCCATTCAAGGTGGGGATTAATTAACCCTTTAGGAGAAATAAATGTATGCAATGATCAAATCACAGCTGATGCAGAAAATAAAGATTGCATGCCTATGCAATATTTAGGAAGGTGGATAAGAGATCTATTGTTAGAAAAAAAAATTGACAAGGTTAACCCTTTCGCCACCATCGTGCTTTTTGCTCACATGTTATATTCCACATTTTAGGCCTGAAAATTACTTAAAACCCAGAGAGGTATATATTCCCTGAAAGCACAGACCCCATAGAATAAAACGGTGGCAGTTTTACATCATCAAACCCAAAATTTCAGTAAATGATACACCTAATTTAATTTTAGTGCACACAAACGCAATATAATAACAACTTTTATTTGTCAAATATAAACAATGAGCAGAACTCTGGCATGTTAGATACCCAACATGCCAGAGTTAAAAATTGCGTGCACCCGTATAACGGCAACAAAATGCTGTACCCCAAATTGTCCATAGGCGATGATTTAAAAGCCCCATAAGCCCCCTATGTAATAGCATATTAGTGGTGACAGGTTCTCTTTAAGGTGACATTAGGGGTCTATTAGACTCCTAATGTCAGCTTTGCAATTCAGAGATGCTGTTCATGCTTGAACGGCTTCTTCCCTGGCTGCTCTAGGAATGACAGCTGAGCAACCAGAAGTGATGCAATGCCGACTCCATTCAGCAGGGAGGAGATCGGCCAACAGATGTTCACTGGAATCTCTTCCTGCCGACACCCACAATGCTGGTCCCAGGCCTGCAGGAGGGACAGTGGAGCCCAGAAAGCAATGTGAGGGTGTTGGGCAGAGGGGGGCCAGTTTACTGGTACATGGAAGTGATCTGGCAGCAGCTCAGCTTCCAGAATCACTTCCAATGTAAAGCTGACGGCGCTGGCAGCCAGGGCCGGATTTCCAAACCGAGGCCCGGCTTTGGGGCAGCAGGGGTGTGGAGGGGAAGCAGGGGTGTGGAATTCCTATCTCCTGATGCCCGGGACATGCAGTTCCGGGCGCCGGGCGGGTAGTTGTTTTCTACATTTAGCCCTACTTTGGGCAAACAGAGCTAAATAGAGAGAGTAAATCCAGCCCTGCTGGCAGCAAAAGGGTTACAGAAAATATAAACCCATTCACTAACATCTCAGATAACCTTTGCCATGTTATACCCCATTCACACCAGGGCGACAGTGCTTCAGCAACCCTTATGCACGTTTTTTGCACTTTTTTTATGCTCGTTTTACATGCGTTTTCTGTTCATATGTGAAAGCGTTTTAAGGTGCGTTTTCAGCTCGTTTTCAGTTGTCCAATGAAAATCAGTCTCCACTGCAAAAAACACACAAAACCCCCCGCAAAAAGCGCACTGATCAGCATGTTTATATTGAAGTCTATGGAGCAAAATGGGTTAATAAGTGCCACAAAAGAAGCGTAATTTGCGTGAATGGCCCCCATAGGAATACATGGGGTTTTCATTTGCATGTGTTTCAGCGTGGAAAAATACATGCAACGAAACATCCTGATGTGAACTGGGCATGAATTTCTCTTTAAAAGTTATTTTTTATATTCTCCTCCAATCAGTTGCGGCCGGGGAATTCCCCACTCCATTGTGACATGCAGCTGCAGGGCAGGCTTGGGTGAACTTAGGTGAACCAAGTCTCTGCAGATCAATGGTGACTACAAGTGGATGTTTCACCACACATTAGGCAGGCGGGATCCACCTGCCGCCACCACCAGGATATCTGTATTGAAAAATGTCAGCCATCGTTTGTTTACATGCATGTAGACAGGAAGCAGCTGCAAAGAGCCTGCAGAGGATTAGCAACACTGAAATGTAACAAAGAATTTAAAAAAAAGGCAACAATAAGTATTTTATTACAAAATGGCAATTGTCTATGATACATGCAACAGTGCCTTAGCAAATTAAATCTCATTCAAGGTTGATGTATTTTTTAAAGGAACTCATACAACATAGCGAACTGACAACTCCAGTCCCCTAACAGTACCATGACCACCTAGATTTGGCATACTGCTTCACCAATTTATTGTGAAATATTGGTATCTGTTTTCTTTTGTGACCAAGAAAAGAAAAATACAAGCTTTTCTGCAATTAGGTTTTGCAATTGGTTGTCAGACCCAAGCTCTGTCACATGGAAGGAGGTTACATGCTCCCCCTTACCCAGAACCACCCAGAATTGTCCCTGGCAGTGACAGAGGCGGGAACAGGGGAATGTGGCAATGTTAGTATCAGTGGACCATGAAGATGGCTTCATTGGCAATGTGACAATGTCAAAGAAATGATTGTTGAATGCGCCTGCTGCACACCATGCAGTGCTGTAACCAGTGTAGATAAGATAGGTGCTCGAAGTGACCACCATGGATGGCGCCGTGCAGAACCTCAGAGATGTGAAGATAGGTCACCAGCACTCCAAAATGCAAAGAACATATCGCTTATTGCAGATAACATCACATAGGTCAAAATTTCCAACGTTTTGGTGCCACACAGGTCTACCCAATAAACAATATTTCCTTTGCATTTTGAAATGCTGGTGACCTATTATCACATCTTTAAGAAATGAGTCACTTCCCATTTATCACTGGTGCAGATTAGTAGACAATACACATAGACATATGAAGGGGGGGGGATTGATAGATATGTAACCCCGCAAAAATTTTGTTTCGTTTCGGATCAATTCTGATTGTTATTTGTTTTGTTTTTTGGATTTCAGATCTGAAATTTGATTTGTTTTTTGGATTTTGGATCCCAAATTTCCGTTTTGGAATGAAGTCACATGCACATGATGCCTGTAATGCAACCCCCGTCCCCATCCACGGCCGTTGCCAGCCAAAAAATAATCTGACTGGCCAGAGAACAGTCACATGTCTGATTTAGTTTTGTTTTGAGTGAAATTCTGTTCGATCCGAATTTCCGTTAAAGGACTATTCTGATTCGTTCAAATTCAGAAATTCGGATATATCCTAATTTAGCGAAATCCGTACTTATATCAATTCGGAGTGAAATGAAATCGACATGTCTAGGGATTGCACATCACAAAATGACAGGCAAGAGGCTACAGTCCTAGCTAGAGTCACAGTGGAAGCCCTGATCAATCTAACTACAATGGGAGTAATTCATGAAAATTGGAGCAGAAAGTTTTCTTACGACAACCAATCAGCTTCTCTCTTCAGTTTGTTCAGTCAAGCTTTGAAACTGAGAAGCTGATTGGTTGCCATGGGCAACTGCTTCAAAATTTGTCTGCTCCACTTTCTTTGAGTTCCCCCCCCCACCCAATGGGTCATGTGTCATTTACACAAACCTCACATGTAAGGACCTGTGCTGACAGAAATACATACGGGGGATTTATCAAAACTGGAGCAGACAAACTCTGGAGCAGATTTGCATGGCAGCCAATCAGCTTCTCTGTTCCATTTTCAAAGTTTAAAAGTGACATTAAAGTCACAATTTATTTTTTTTGCCCCCAATGTAAGGACTCACATTTAAGTGATGCCTCTTGATCCGATCATCTTATTCCTTCCACTTGTTTCCAGCGGTCCCTCCAGCGCCGGTGCTGGTCTCTGATCCAGTGCAGACTGCTGTTTCTTCCTGTCCCACGGAGTCTGTCCAACGTGCACGCTCACCTCTGCGTGCATTCACTTCTATTGTGTCTCTCCTCTTCTCCCCGCCAAAGTTCTCCACTACGCATGCGCCCGCCCACATCCATCATACACGGCCGTTCATGAAGCTGGATTCTATAGACGGGAGTGAGCGGTGGATACCTTTTTTGTATTTTTTTTAATGTTTTTGCATATATACATTTCTTGCTTCCCTGTTTCCCCGAAAATAAGAGCTAGCACTATTTTTGGCAATTGCTAAAATATAAGACCTACCCTGAAAATAGGACCTAGTTGTGACCTCTCCCACTGGCGGTGGTGGCATAAGGGGGAACTTGAAGAGCTGCGGGAGAGGCAGGAGAGAATCAGCGGTGCCAACGAAGCCAGCGCTAGAGGAAGGCAGGCGGCAGCAGAGGGAGCAGAGCCGCATAAGCCGATGCCTCCTCTATAGCGCCGGCTGCTGTCATAGGCGGAGTGATGCCAAATGCCTGTGAGGAATCGATAATGAAAGCGCGCTTCGCTCATTCTGGCCAGCGATTGGTTAGCAAATTGCTGTTGGAAAGGTACGGCACCCCTGATTTCCCTGATCACCATATTTTTGTACATAAATACATGTAGACTGTTGTACATGAATAAGTGTGGATTGTTGTAGATTAAAAAAAAAAATAAGACCTACCCCGAAAATAAGACCTAGTGTGTTTTTTTCTGAGCCTGTTCTATCGATAGTCCCAACTTATCGAGTTCTGGGACCGCCTGACTTCCGGTTTCCTTAGAACTACAAGGTTTGGTCAAGAAAGTTCTTCTGCACGAGCGCTAGCCAAGGCATTGCCCTATATACATACACCACAGCAATAAAGTACTAAAATGAACTAGGATCACAGTAATCCAGCAGTTATTTATCTCAGGTGGCCCACTCAATATGGCCGCCGCTTGAGTGGGGCAACTCAGATTAATAACGTGCTGGATTAGTGTGACCCTAGTTCATTTTATTACTTCATTGCTGTGCTGTATGTGTATAGGCCAATGTAGTTGGATCTGTATGTGCGTTATAATAAATCGAAATTAATCGATTAAAAAAAATGTCCATTAATCGAACACGAAAATTGTAATCAGTAACAGTCCTAATATAAAGCATTGCTGTCATTATTTAAATCTGAACTCCAGGCAAAAAGCTTAATAGATGAAATCCATATATGAGAGCTGTTGTGGAAATACATTTTAAAGTGCAGGTGCTAATCACCATTAACCAGTGGGCTCAAATTATGATACCATATTGTGATATAGGAGACCAACAAACACATACACCAAAGTCTGCTATAAGCTGCTGTAATGTATTATAAGATAATACAGAGAGGGAAGGGGAAATGTTATGCAGAGCTAACAGTTAGATAATATTGAAAAATGGCCCAGAAAAATGTTTGCTCAGGGTCCAATAAATATTAAAAGGCTGCCCTGCTGACCACTTCAGAGATTTTACTGACTGCCGCTCAGTGTTAAGCTTAATTTTAATGCTAATTCTGGGGACCTTAAAATGGTTAATTAGGACTGACTTGTAACCTGCTCTTCAACATGCAGCGGCTGTGTCATCTCTAAATTTTACCTTTGGGGGTCACCACAACTTGGCAAATGTTCCAAGGGGTCCCGGCCCTAGAAAGGTTGAGAACCACTGATATAGACGGTCAATAGAAAGCTACAAGGATAAATATCTAGAAAGGGATGGTGAAAACACTCTTATGCAAAAGTTCAGTCTTCACTTGAAATGAATACACAGTTCTTTTATATAAGAAGGATGTTCTTGCGCTTTATATGTATGTCAGCTGGATTCCTCTTTCTCTTTTTGATAATCTGATGTTTGTGATTTTGATCATTAGTTGATTTGATCATAAATTGCCTAGAACTTCACAAATTCCATCACGTCACTGTGTCTCAAGCCCTATTTTTGCAGAGGTTTCATAAAAACAAACCATATATGTCAAAGGTTAAAATGAATATGTGGGTCTATGTATATGCCAAGCCTCATATTCTATGCCTTGAAGCCATTTCCCACCTCTCTCCCCTTCTCTCCCCCCCTCTCTCCCCCCTCTCGGTCTCTCTCCCCCTACTCCACCTCCCTCTCTCTCTCCCTCCTCTCCCTCTCAAGGAGAATGCCAAGATAAAGATCCAGAACCCGTCCAGCTAAAATGGTAACTAACTAAACAAGAACATATACATATAAATGGTATGTGTTGGGTGTGTGTGGGGTATGCTGTCCTACAGCTTAAAAAAGAACTATAGCCTAACCTTCTTGCCCATAGTTCTCTTCAGGGTCACAGGAGAACATATACTAATGTCCTCCGGTGACCCAAAGCTCAGCATATAGTGGACTATTACCCACTATATCTTGAGAGCGCAGAGATGGGCCACAACCTGGACGGATCCCAACAACATTGTTGGGATCCATCACACCGGTTGATAGAGAGCTGGCTCTGCCCATACCCTCTTCCGTCTGTTCCTCCAGTCAGTGCTGGAGGATCGTAGAAGGGAGGGGGAGAATCCCTGTGGTGAACGGAGACTGGGGAGGGGTGAATCCCTGCGGGGAACAGAGACTGACAGTCACCACTCTCTACAGGGAGAGGATCAGAAACTCAGTGATCAGCAGTATGTGTTCACTGAGTTCTCGACCAATAGAGCCGCAGTGTGACAGCTTCAGTGTCACAGGTTGGCTTGAATTATGGGGATGAGTGACCCCATTGGAATAATTTCTGTTGTCTGTTCTGGTGACAACTGTAACATTTTGGATTTCTCATCCTTTTCTGTCCTGATGACAATGGACACTAGGACAGACACAGAGGGTAAACCTCCTCAGCCGGGACAAGAGCATCAGTAAAAACCTTATAGTTGTGTGAATTCTTCCTTACTGTACACTGTATTGGCTATATGTACACTTTAGGATGATATATTTATTTTAAGCAACTGTGGTTGTCTTGTTTCTAGAACATGTTCTAGCTATGATATATTATTATGCATTGCTTATCTTTGGAAACAAGGCCAGAATCGATGGTTAGTGGGAGGAAGACAATGCTGGGCAGCAGACAGTGATCAATGAAAAAAAAAATGCCCCAGTGAGGGGATAGGGGGCACTGATGCTTAGTGGGGGAAGAAGAGGTCAGGTGCCACAGTGGGAGGAGAGAGAGCACATTGTTGCTCTTTGGGGAGGGGGGGGGGCAATACTCTGTGGGGAAGACAGGGCACTAGCTCTAAGGAGGGACAGGGTGGCACTGGTGCTTTGTGGAGGGGATGGCACTAATACTCTGTGATATTCTGTAAAGAGAGAGAGGGGCATTGGTGAGGTTAGAGTCGGGACATTGGTGTTCAGTGGATTTCTCATATGGTATTACAGGGAAATAAGACTGGGAAAAGGGCTTGATGTGTCACATTTTCTATTCTCTGCCCAAATAGAGTTGAATTATGGGAGCTGTTTAGGAAGACTGGGCACAACGATTATGTCCCAATTTAGCATTATATTGCACTAGGAGGTATCCATGCCACATACCATCCATTGTGCATACACCTACATACTGCCCTGTGACCCTACAAGTCCATGCTGTCCTGTACCCATACACCTCCATACTACCCTGTGCCCATACACCTCCATACTACCCTGTGCCCATACACCTCCATACTACCATATGTGCCTACATTTCCATAATTCTATTCTGTGCCCATACACTTGCATGGGGTCCTGTGCCTATACAGCTCATTTCTGTCTTTTACCTTTACACCTCCATACTACCCTGTGCTTATATACCTTCATACTGTCCTGTATCTATAAACCTTCATAGTCTCCTGTCCCGTACCAGGGCATGTTGGTATTTGTGGTGCCCCCAGAGGTATCTGGTTACTGTAGGTCACTCTTTGCTGATGGGGTACATTATTGCTCAGACTTCTGAACTCCTAGCTGCTCCTTCCACTGCTCAGCACAGCACTGCGCTATTAGGCCAGTTCCTACTTTGGCGCCTCCCCTTGTTGTCATACGCTGATTAGTCATCTAATTGCACTTGACTTTGCAGCAATGGGCGTGAAGGCCGTGCTCTGACAGGCTGCATAAGGACAGGGAAGGGTGGGTGGTCTCAGAAACCCCTGTCCTAGGCTTGCTGAAAGCACATAGGGTGATCCATCACCCGGCCAGCAGTGGGACACAATCTGGATCTGCATGAAATGGGATTTGTTAAAATCCCGGGACAGTCCCATAGTATATATAGTATACATAGTATAATGTACTATTGCTGGGATTTGTAGTCCTCTGTAACTGGTGTTATTTTGCATTGCGCTGTATAATGTATTATTGCTGGGAGTTGTAGTCCTCTATAGCTGCTGGTATTCTGCAGTGTGCTATATAATGATTATACGGTGCAATGCAGAATGCCAGCAGCTATATAGGAATACAACAAATGCCAGCAATAGTACATTATACATACAGTGTATAATGTATTGCTGGGATTTGTAGTCATCTATAGCTAATGGTACATATACAGCACAATGTACCATCAGCTATAGAGGACTACAAATCCCACAACTTCAGCAATACATTAATGCAGCACCATGGGGGGGGGGCAGGCGTACCTGGGCAGATTGTGAGAGATATAGAGAGTAGAAAACACAATCTTTTTGGTAGCTGCACTGTGGATATAACCGCCTTATGTACGCCGTCAGAATAAAAAACAAAAAAAACCCCACCATAGGAATGCATAGCTAGATTCCTATTGGCTATTACACTTTGCAATAGCCAATAGCAAACTAGCTATTGCACCCGCCCCCTGCTGCTGTCAATCACTTGAAGGGGACCTGATGGAGAACTTCAGGTCCCCCTCTGCTGATTGGCAGCAGCAGAGGGCGGGTGAAAAGAAAACGGAGCAGAGAAAGGTTTACTCTGCTCGATCGAGCAGAGTAAACCTTTCCAGGAGAAAATGTTTCTCTCCAGGCAAATCGACCCCTGGCAAATCGGCATTCAAACCCCCGACGGGTTCGCGACCCACAGGTTGAGAACTGCTGCCTTAGGCCCCGTTCACATTGAGCGATTTATCGCGCGGTAATTCCCGCGATATCGTGGCTATTTACAGCGCGATATCGCTCTTCAATGCTTTGCAATGGGGCAAAGGGTCCTGCTGTCGCGGGTCGTGTGGCGCTACAGCAGGACCCTTTTTGGAGCGGATTTTGACGCGATTCAATGGTTTTAATGGTTTTTGATGCAAGCATTTGCGCGATATCTTGCAAAATGTAAATCGCGCGACTTGCGAATCGCTCAATGTGAACGGGCCTTAGAGTGTCTAGCCAGTTAGAATTTGGATGAGTCTCCCTCTAGTAGTGGCTGGTGGTATTGTGGGCTGTGATAACTTATTGTGTGTGTGTGTGTGTGTGCTGTATTCAGCCACTACCTGTGTCCAGATTGAGAAACCTTGGGTTCTCATGGTCATCTACCAACATGTTGGTTCATTTAGGAGGACACGTTACAAGGTTGATATCTTATGAAACATCTGGCCTCCCTTGTCCCGCACACACATACCCCTGTCCTTGACAACTCAATTGAAAAAACTAGAGACAGGATTGTGGTAGCATCTCTGATAGACAACACAACCAGATCCTGGACCTTCATGCAGCCTACACTGTGGTTAAAGTATATGTGAATGCTCTAGAAGATGACTGCATTTCATTATTTATTTTTTATATAAATTTGTTGTACCTTTTTTAGTATTATTTGTCAGTCATGTGACTGTCACACCTTCCTTATGTTTCCTCTTCTTTATATAAAGTAGCTGGGAAGTTTATGATGTCAGAATAAGAAAACACAGGATACTCTTAAATAAATTCACAAAGTCCATTCAATTTTTGTGAGTTATATAAAGATGTCACACACTCCCACCATGCTTTTATAGTGAAAACAAATGTTCACAACTTCCAGCCCTACTTGCTCTCAGCCAATGCCGCTGCTGTACTATCTATGAGCAGCTTCAATTTGACAACAAGGCTCCTGCTGCGAGCCACTGTCAATCAACACAGCGGGGCTTGGCAGGGCAGCTATATTGACTACAGAGATACAGGCACACTTGGAATTGGCACAGCGTCCTAAAACTCCAAGAGGGTAACTCTTGTACGCAAGCTGACAGCCACAGCATGAATCTGCTTCCATACTTGGAGTGGTCAGACTGTAATAGCAAGGGCAGGGGCTTTCAGGATCATTTTATGAAGTAAAAAACTTAGGGGTACCATATTCTTGAATTAATACAGCCTGGTCCAGGGCACCATCCAACCTATGATTAAACAAGGAATGACAGAATAACTAATCCCTGTGATCTCCATTCCTGTTACAGTATTTCATTGTTAGAATGACCACAATGTGCAAAGTAAAAGCCCCTGATAGCTTGCAGTGCTGAGTCTCCCTCTTGCAATCTAAATGCTGCTGCACAGAGCATTATATTTAGGGGTCTATGGGGTGAGGGTTAGTTACAGAAGTTTATAGTTTGTGAATGAAGGATCCTGTAATAATGACCTATTGAAGGTACTTGAGAAAAGGTAAAGAAATAATACATTGTATGAAGGCTTACTCTCCAGTAATCCATATTAAGTGTATATTTTCTCTTTTTGAATACATGCATTCATTGGGGCCAACAATATACAATTACCATGTATTGTTTAGTGTTCTCAATCTCTTGTAACTATGGCAATAAATCATCCCATTCACAGGCTGTTTTCAGCACTTTTGCATTCTGTGATTTTGCATCTAGCACGTGGGAATTTTACTAATGAGGCACTGCTGTTTAATAGAGCATTTTCACTTGTCAACATTTCTGTCAACATATTTACATACAGATATTTAAAGCAGAAATGTTCAGCTATAAAACTCCCATGACATTGACCAAACTCCTCTCTTAAAGGAGAACTATGAGGTGAGTGCTTTTCACTCACCTCATAGTTCTAGCCGACCTTTGACAATGAGACTGTCACAGGTCGGCTCAGTAGATCGGGAGGTGAGAGAACACCGGGGTCGGCTCAGTAGATCGGGAGGTGAGAGAATACCGGGTTCGCTCACCTCTCGATCCTGTCACGGCTCTCTGCTGTGACAGGGGAGGGGCTGGATTCCCCCCTCCCCGCTCCGATCCGCCAGCACTTACTGGCGGAACGGACGGAGGAGGGGGCGTGTACAGCTGGCTCTGCCTCTAGATAGGCAGAGCCAGCTGTTACTCACGCAGCTGGGCGGATCTCGACATCGGCTGCGGCGTCTCAGTATACCGCGAGCTACAGCTAGTTTGTGTCCTCCCGTTACCCTAAGGAGACCTTAGCCTGGTCCAGGGCACCATCCAACCTATGATTAAACAAGGAATGACAGAATAACTAATCCCTGTGATCTCCATTCCTGTTACAGTATTTCATTGTTAGAATGACCACAATGTGCAAAGTAAAAGCCCCTGATAGCTTGCAGTGCTGAGTCTCCCTCTTGCAATCTAAATGCTGCTGCACAGAGCATTATATTTAGGGGTCTATGGGGTGAGGGTTAGTTACAGAAGTTTATAGTTTGTGAATGAAGGATCCTGTAATAATGACCTATTGAAGGTACTTGAGAAAAGGTAAAGAAATAATACATTGTATGAAGGCTTACTCTCCAGTAATCCATATTAAGTGTATATTTTCTCTTTTTGAATACATGCATTCATTGGGGCCAACAATATACAATTACCATGTATTGTTTAGTGTTCTCAATCTCTTGTAACTATGGCAATAAATCATCCCATTCACAGGCTGTTTTCAGCACTTTTGCATTCTGTGATTTTGCATCTAGCACGTGGGAATTTTACTAATGAGGCACTGCTGTTTAATAGAGCATTTTCACTTGTCAACATTTCTGTCAACATATTTACATACAGATATTTAAAGCAGAAATGTTCAGCTATAAAACTCCCATGACATTGACCAAACTCCTCTCTTAAAGGAGAACTATGAGGTGAGTGCTTTTCACTCACCTCATAGTTCTAGCCGACCTTTGACAATGAGACTGTCACAGGTCGGCTCAGTAGATCGGGAGGTGAGAGAACACCGGGGTCGGCTCAGTAGATCGGGAGGTGAGAGAATACCGGGTTCGCTCACCTCTCGATCCTGTCACGGCTCTCTGCTGTGACAGGGGAGGGGCTGGATTCCCCCCTCCCCGCTCCGATCCGCCAGCACTTACTGGCGGAACGGACGGAGGAGGGGGCGTGTACAGCTGGCTCTGCCTCTAGATAGGCAGAGCCAGCTGTTACTCACGCAGCTGGGCGGATCTCGACATCGGCTGCGGCGTCTCAGTATACCGCGAGCTACAGCTAGTTTGTGTCCTCCCGTTACCCTAAGGAGACCTATGGGGAAAAGCCCTGACCCCATAGTTCTCCTTTAAATCCATAAATGTTAGAAGTGCTGATCACATGACCAATGACTAGCGCATGGGTTATGCAGCCTCTACTGAAAGGGCAGAGGAGATTGGTGCTCACTTCAGTAGGGATCAAGTGACAACTGGCTGAGAATAATTTTAGCACCTCTATTACCACTCTTTCATTTAGTTAGTTGAGGAATTAACACATATCTAATATGTCCTACAGCAGCCTTTCTCAACCAGGGTATCATGGCACACTGGGGTGCCTTCTACTGTGATATGAAAGGGGGCTATGATATAAAGGGGGATTCTGATGTTAAAGGGGACTCCTAATGTGAAGGAAGACTATGATGTGAAATGGGGGGCTGTTCCCTCACTGTATACCAAGGCTCCCTTTTCCTCAGCAACAGGAGGAGCAATCAATCCAGCAGACTCAGGGACACCTATAGAATGCAGAGCTCTGTATAATCAGTATCTAGACTGGTTACAGTCCAGGTATCTCTAAATTGAATAGCGACATTTTAGAGGGCGCTACAATTAGAAAGGGGATTCTGATGTAAAAAGAGGTTCCTAATGTGAAGGGGGACTCTGATGTGAAATGGGGGGCTCCAAAATGAAAGAAGGACTTTGATGTACTGTTTATGACTAGGGGGACAGGATGAAGTAGATTTAAGCTGGCCATACACTTAACAACCATCGCAAGACTTTCGTCTAGCGATGGTTGTAAGCTAATTAAAAACTTGTACGGTCTGCCCATCTTGGACACGCAGATTGTACTTGCGATCATCGCAAGCCCGCCCCGCTGCGTGGAGGGTTTCCGATGACTGCAATAGTGAGCGGGCAGTGTGCGCTTGCGCACACCGGCCCGTTCGGTGTTTGTCTCCCGAGAACGCCACTAACCCGCCGACAATCGTGCGATTCTCGGCGGGTTTTAAAGCCTGCCCGGGAGACAAAAGGCGTGCGACCATACAGTAGAAATGGTTGCATGCCTTCCATACACCTGCCGATTATCGTACGATCACGGGATTTCCCGCGATTATTGTACGATAATCGGCAGGTGTATGGGCACCTTAACGTACCTGATCTTCACTTCCCCAGCAGTTGTTAATTTAGATATAAAGTACTCATGTTTTTCTCTGATTTGTCCCATGCTTACAATATGAAACAACGTTTGGCTTCAAATAGGAAATAATTTTAATAAAACAGTTTTTAATTACTTCTATGTTGTATAGAGAGGTACTCTTGTCCTTCAATGACAACACTTCTCCATAGATACGGTACAATGAGTGAGTGTTGTCACCCTTAAGCCTGGTTCACACTGAGCGTTTTGTAGTTTTTCTGCCCTAAAAAATATGCCCCAAAGAAATCCCATCAATTTCTATGGCCCCATACATAGCCCACTATATATTGAGTTTTTGGTCACCGGAGGACAATAGTATATGTCCTCCTGTGACCCTGAAGAGGACTATGGAAAACAAAGGGTTAGGCCATAGTTCTCCTTTAGACAAACAGTTTTCTTTAACTCTTGGCGCTAATGTTCAAGTGGGCCCCAATTTATTTGGGCTCCCACTTTCATGGAATATATATAACATTTTTACCTCATAATTTAGGTACAGTTCCCCTTTAAGGCTCACCTGAGAGTTCCTTGAGGCGGGAAAACCACTGCTCGAGGGGCTTCTGGAAGGTTCCAGGGGCTACCTATAAAAGGAAGGTCCGTGAGGTGGTTTAACACCGCGGATGTCAACTGGTTAAGTTTGGTAGATTCATTTGATATTGCTCGAGTTTTATGACTGAGCAATCTACGTTTTAGTTTTAAAGTTATGAACGGTTTGATTATTTCATCTAAGTTTTAAACCAATAAAAGTGCGGCGGCCATTTGTTTTCCAAAAGATTTGTTGTTTGTCGTATTTATTTTAGTTAATAAGGGTACCGCATGCAATTCCATGGCTGCCAGCTGAACGATCCACTTGCTGTTGCATAATCAAATTTTTCAACTGATTATCACAGTTTTTCACTCAGACTTGAGGGGCTCATCCAAGGCTCTGGGGCTTCCACCCCGAACATAGAAAACAGAAGGGAACGGAGCGCCAGCCCTGTGTGTAAAATCGTTTATTAAGATAAATAAAACAAGGAATATATGTAGTCATAAGCAAACGTTTTCATCACGCTTTAACAACAAACAAGAGGCCACACTGTCTGTTAACCCAACATGGTATCACCCCGACTATGTAACACCGTTGCCTCCGGTCACATCACCGTCCACCGGCCGCAGTCAGCAAAGATTGACGTGTTTCAGGGGCAAGTCCCCTTCATGAGAAGCTGATTGGTTGCCGTGGACAACTGCTCCAGATTCTGTCAGCTTCAATTATGATAAATTCCTCTCATTATACTTTGTTTCCAAAAAAAACAGAATAAAAAAAGGAAAAAAAACAGAATTAAAATATACTGTCATGTTATGAGATCAATAAAACGAGTATAATTATGTGTAAGTGAAATGAAGGGATCCCAGTTCTATCCGGTGATGCGATGAAAGAAGAAGACAGTCAACAGATATGAAAGTGGGGCTCCTGATATGAAAGGGGGCTCCTTATATTAGGGGGTTACTGATGCAAAGGGTCACTCCTATGTGAAAGGGGGATCTTGATTTCAAGGGGGCACTTCATGAGCAATGTCTCTAGAACTAGGCATAGTCTTCCAGCGTCTTATAAATACTTCATTCATTCTTCAGCCCAGGGGACTGTCTGCTTTTAAACCAAGGCTAAACTGCTCCCTATTTCAGTAAGTGCAGCCATTGGAATCAATCCACTTTTATGGTTTTTGTTCTCCACTAAGCGGCAACCAACTAGTGGAAGATTTATTAGGAATAAAACCTTTGTGCTGTTTTCAGCTGCTTATTTTTCCTGACACAGAGCTTTTGTTGCTTCTAATCTGTTGGCTGTGCCCCCGATAAATGTAGTCATGAGGTCTCTGTTATCATAAAACAAAACACTGTCATGAGGCAGCTCAGCACACTATAATGATGTGAATAGTGCAGTCAACCCGCAGCCAATCAGATTTCAGCTTTCATTGGCTTATGTGGGTAACTGCACCTTACATACGGCCATAGTTACCCACACCTAAAAAAGATCACTTTGGAATTTAGCATATATATATTGTGCACAATAGAGGCTCAAATAACCATGGAACATGATACACCAAGACATAACATAATCCTTTCATATGGAATATTAAAGCAGTATGGAACTCTCAAACGTCTTCAATAATGAATCCAGATCAAACAAATATACATTGGCCAGCAAAGTATTTCTTTACATTTTCCCCCAAGCACTTACAGTCATCATGTTTATGAACAGCTCCTACTCTCTCAGCTGAACTTCCCTGAACTTCCTGTTCAGCACAAGATCACAAGGGACAGAGCATTCTCCAGCAGCTGTCCATCTACTAACAGGGAGGAAGGAGGAGTGGGAAGGAGGGGAGTGTCTTGCCTTGCTGTGTCTGTGTGTTTGTGGAGACACACACAGCTTACTAGCACACACAAGGGTGGCTCCATAAGACCCTGCAAAGGAAAGTAGTCACTCTAAAACAGGATATCAGGGTCAGTGCTTGGGGGTCCAGCTGATTCTGCAGGAAACGACGCATTCATTACTTGATTTCATCAGTATTTGAAATAACGTAAAAAACATTTAACTGTAACGTCATTTTAAAGATGAGTTCCAGGCAAACAGCTAAGTACACTGATGAAATCCAAGCATAGGAGGTGTTTTAACTGTAAAAAGATTTTTATCACTGTTCATCCAGTTCTGAGGTTTACACAGCTCTGTCACACAGCACAGCCTTGTCCGGCAGAGCAAAGTGATCCAGTCGCTGAAGAATATAAAATGAAAACAAAGAGCTTCTGCAACGAAGGGGAGATGTGAAAATTATTCAGGCTCCTCTGAGGTGCAACAGAGTGAAGATTCCATGAACAACTTTTGCCGTAACTAGAAGCATCACAGGAACAACTCTTTCCTGCCGCACTGTAACGCACGTTATTGCCACTGGGAGGTGCGTTGGAGTGTCATTTAGGCCCCATTCACACGTATCGATTTATTGCGCGATTTCCGCCGCGATATCGCACATTTGTGTCGCACGATATCGCGAGAAGTCGCCGGCTAATGATATTCAATGGAGCTGTCTTAGCTCCATGTCGCGGGTCGCTCGTCGTGGTCGCAAGTCGCTTCTACCGGACCCTTTTTTCGGCGGATTTTGCGTGATTTTGCTTTTTTCTAATGGAGCCCGACGGAGAAGGTCACGCTACCGTCGCTGGAACGTCGCCGCGAAAGTCGCGCTATCTCGGCCGCTGCAAAAGGTATGTCGCTACGTGTGAATGGGGCCTAAAATGAATAGCAAAGCACAGTACTGCACACCTGGTGGGTTGTGTGATAGTGTGCACTAACTGCATGGTAAGCTGCGCTTCAAAGGCGTCCGGAGGTGGGGTGACACCCGGTGCGGGTAACGGGTGACCCCCCGCAGTGACGTCTTCGCGCATGCACAAGATGACGACACGCGCGGCACCGCTGTTACCTGCCGGCGGCCATCTTGGAGATGGACGCCGGCAGAGAGGAGGGGACGTTCACAGCGCGGGATAAGGTATGCTGCCGGGTCCCCTCCTCTCTCTTGAGTACTTGACCGAGTGCCCGACTTTTTGGAGGGAGGTGACACCAAAATGACTGCCAGTCATTTTGGTGTCACCCATCCAATGGTGTCACCCGAGTGCAAGCTGCACCCCCCTTGTGACACCACTGGTGCGATTAGCTCAACTGTGGTGTGAATGGGCCCTAAAGTGTATGTAAAGCCAAAAGTTGTTTTTAGTTTACTTTTTTCGTTTTGAACAGGGTAGAAATTGGTTGCTGTCTGTTGAAATTTCCTTTTACTTCCTGTCCCAGGGATACAGCAGGAAGTAAGAGGAGATCTCTTTAACCCTTTCGCTGCCAAGGCCTTTTCTTTTGCACAGATGTTATAATCCACATTTTAGGCCTGAAAATTTCTTAAAACCCCCAAACATTATATATTTTCTGAAAGCAAAGACTCTGTTGAATAAAATGGTGGTAGTTTCAAATATTTACATCACACCATATTAGCGCAACTCTTTATGAAATCCAAAAAATTAAGGAAAAAATGCACATAAGTTAATTTTAGTGCCCAAAAACACAATATAATACACATTTTTTGTAAAATATACCTTATTTTTCCATCTATAAGACGCCCCCATGTATAGGACGCCCCCCACTTTTCCTACCCAAAATTCAGAAATCAATATTTTCCATGCTCTTTTGCATAACTGATTACATCCAGTTTAAATTTTGCAGAGTAAGACAGCTGCTTACTGGTATTTGTAAAGTATTTAGGAATATTTTTTAAAAATTAATAATTGTGTATAATTAATGCAATGCTACAAAAACAAATGGAAAAAAAAATAAGATCAGAAAAACATAATAGCTAGTTGCCTGGCAGTCATGGTGACCCTCAAAAGGTCAATACCTCGAGTTACTGACCTAAAACAGGTATGTTAAACAGGAGTTCTGACTTCACACCGACATGGTTTAGGGCATGCTTCTTCCAAGTCACTGTCTCAGAAAGTGTTGAAGCCAGACGGCCAGGCCACACGCATTTTAAGAAGGAGATCAGCAATGGCAGCCTCCAAATTGTATTTGAAATGATCACATTAATATTACCTGGCATCATCTTTATTCTTCATTTACAATCACTTATGTCTCATGTCTGTGGGTACATTTCGCCTACATGCATTATCTTCTGGCCTCTATAGCATTGGTTTATCTACCACTCCATTAAAGGGCACAAATACTCACATACACACAGCACGGACACATTTTAGCCTTTCAGCAGAAATCACTTTTAATTTTCTTCTCTAAAGGTCATCTTTGTTAGATGGTTGTTAATAAACTGGCATTTTTCATAATGGAAACTTGGCAGAGAGATATGGAAGGAGTGGATCTAGGACCGTGACCCAGCTATTCATTTGTATAAGGTCAGAAAAAACTTACTGGTTGTATGTGCTGAGCAGCTGGAAAATGGCACTGGGGTGGTTGTGGGAATTGTTGATCAAGGACACTTCACATACTAGGATATAGTGTCCAAAAAGGTCACTAATTACTGAGGGGGCTTCAAGGGGCACCCCAAGGCCACAACATGTAAGCATCAACATATTTGATGCATGTGACAACTGTTATCAGCTACTTCATATACATTGTATTGCCAAAAGTATTGGGTCACTCCAGAGAACACGTCTCCACTTCTCTAGAGGCCAGTGGCTGCGTGCTTTACACCATTGCATCCACGCTTTGCATCGCACTTGGTGATGTAAGGCTTGGATGCAGCTGCTCGGCCATGGAAACCCATTCCATGAAGCTCTCTACGCACTGTTGTTGTGCCAATCCGAAGACCACACGAAGTTTGGAGGACTGTATCTATTGACTCTGCAAACGGTTGGCAACTTCTGTGCACTGTGCGCTTCAGCATGCGCTGAACCCGCTCTGTGATTTTACGTGGACTATTTAGTAGCAAGGAAAATTCCACTTATTGCACATGTGGCAACCTATCACGGTACCACACTTGATATTACTGAGCTCATGAGAGTGACCCATCCTTTCACAAATGTTTGTAGAAGCGTCTGCATGCCTAGGTGCTTGATTTTATACACCTGTGGCCATGGAGGTGATTGGAACACCTGAATCCAATGATTTGGAGGGGTGTCCCAATACTTTTGGCAATATAGTGTATATTAAAAGCTGATTTTTGGCCAACACCAAACATCAGTGCGTGGCTGCTCCTTCATTGTCCAATCAGCAGGCTGGGGGGGGGTGGGGATGTGACATTCTAGTATCCCTTAATTTCCCCAGTTGTGCTGTCTAGTAAAGGTGTCACAAAAGGGCCTGTTACAAAAATCTGACAAGATGAGGCAGTTCAAATATTTGTATTTAAAAAGTGTATATAGCATTCAGTAAAAACTTTAAAGATATTAGGTCACCAAGTGTATCTGTAAGGAAGCATTAGATACTTCATGCAGTGAAGGGTTAACATGGGCTTCTCTCATGTACAAGGCAGCTCTTCCATATTGAGGTCACCTTATTCCATTAACATATTATTTATGCTAGGATGGACATAGTAACTGGGTCTTAGCCTGACATCATCTGTACTGATTTCCTATGCATGAGTGGATCCTCCCCTGTTTATCCATATCCAAGAGCATGCTTTATGCATAAGCCATGTCCCAGATAAGCAGTGCAGTGCTCACGTCAACCAAGTTCTTTCCCTTTACCATGCCATTAGCTGTGTATCTATTCAACAGCCCCAATGGCTGCTCATTGGGTATGAGAAGGATGCCAGAAAAATGCCAGCTTGCTAAAATGTTCATCTTTTATATGATTGTTCAGCAATTTGTAATTTTTACAACTACTGCTGCAGGGCTGAGTTTTATATCATAATTCCAATTATCTTCTTCATGCGGATCTTTTTTTTAGTGATAGATTCATTGCAGATCCTGTGACCCTTCTGCTGTGTCCTTCACGGGTTCTGGATCAGTAACAGAGCACGGACACACTGATAGAAGCACACTAAGATGACTTCTATACCGTGAAATTACTAGGTTGCTTGTAATTAAAGTGGAATTCAATGTTAGTTTTAAGAAATAAATGCAATATAAACACAACTAAATTCTCATCAATTTGGTGGAACTAATTAATTTGATTTACAGGTGAAACTCGAATAATTAGAATATCGTGCAAAAGTAATTGCAGTAAGTGCTGCAAAAGGGGCCCAAACCAAGTACTGAGTACATATGCATGCTTATACTTTTCAGAGGTCCGATATTGTTCTATGTACAATCCTTGTTTTATTGATTGCATGTAATAATCTACTTTTTTGAGGTTGTGGATTTGGGGTTCTTGGGGTTTTCATGAGCTGTAAGCCATAATAATCACAATTATGACAAATCACGGCTTGAATTATCTTGCTTTGCATGTAATGAGTCTATCTCATATATTAGTTTCACCTTTTAAGTTGCATTAGTGAAATAAATGAACTTTGCACGATATTCTAATTATTCGAGTTTCACCTGTATATTACCCAACTTTGCCCTCATTTGTATGCATACAATAAGGAAATCTAGTGTCACATGAGAGTCTGTCATAAAGGAATGGCAGACAGGTTTTCCCTATACTGTTCTATTCTTTGGAACGTATAACCTGCGTGACCCCCAAGTATTTTTTCCCCTCTCCCCTTTCATGCAATTCTTCCTTTCTCTTTCCATCAAGTCTCCATTCACACTCTTGCATTGTGTTACTCGTTAAGATCACCCCAAACATGGGACACAGGTGGGAGAGAGGCGGGGCTATGGAGATTCAGATGGTGCTGTAGGGAGGAGGAGCAGTTATGGAAATAGCCGAGCAGCTAAGGTAACACATATCGACGGGGGAACAGAATTCAACACAACACCGGTAAAATTCAAGTTTTTGCCTTTGTGTGGATCCCCGTTAAACTCG
>NW_017307917.1:261835-292617 GCF_000935625.1 Nanorana parkeri | reverse complement strand
CTCGCACAAAAGCGCAGTAAAAAAAAAAAAAAGTGGAAAGCTTGCAGCTGAAAATTCTGCTTGAGCCGGGTTTGACGTGCATGCGGTAGCCCATTGAAATGAATGGGCTGACATGGGAACGGCGGAAAAAACCCACAGGGACGTATAAAGACACGCGCGAACGCGTCGCAAAAGTTTGATTGAGGCCCCAAAATTGATATTGCGTGTGTTCACACCTGACAGCTGCTGATGCAGCGCTAGTGATACTCACTTGGTTACTTAAATTGCATGTTAAGCCAAAACTTTTTATCGAGTTTTAGATAGGGGTTTTAACACTTCTCTACTCTAACAGGCTATTTTTAACTACTTGTACCATGCAGGTGAAATTTGCCTTCACTTCCTGTGATGGATACACAAAGGGACTTAAAAGGAAATCACTACACAGTAAACCTAATTTATATATAGAATAGAGAGGATAGAAGGGGTTATAATCCTGTCCTAGTCCCTGCATAAAACTTTAGCACACTGCAATATACTGTACAAAAAGACTGTCTAGAGAAGGATCAACTTGACAAAGTTGTCCAGCTTGAACTTGTATTGCAATATCAGCAAACTAAGAATTCATGTTTTTATGCAAACGTTTGCTACAAATATGTGTGTATTGCAGTGTGCAGAGAGTTAATTTATGTAGAAATAGACTGCTTTTCTGTGTGAGAGCAAAATTCTCTCCACAACAGTCTGACATGCCCCCTGCTAAGTCAGACCTACAGAGCTGCAATGAGCAGGGAACATGCGATTTGTAAACTTCCAGTGCAGTCCAAATCACAGAAGTGATTCTGAGTAGTGCAGACAAATAGAGGTCAAACAGAACCTATTGACTGGACACAGGGTGAATGTCAAAGAGGCAGGTTAAGCAGTCCCGATTGGGGCAAGTGTGCACTGCAGCATAAGTGGACCTGCAGATTGCAATAATGACCAGTAGGCGACACAAGCTCAAGGCTGATATTTGCACAGTTGAGTCCAGTCCATGAAGAATTCTGCCTGCCCTGAGGGAAGAAGCAGGGCCCACCAGGTAGTAGACCCCATACAGTAACCACTGGATGTAAGTTAAATGTAGAAATGTACACAACTCTGCTGTTATAATTCATTGTAATTTTTTGCGATCTTTATCATTAAAACACAAATTAAAGGAACTTAGAGAATATTTTTTTAATTAACATTCTTGTTATTCTATAATTTTTTTCTCTAAAATGGTTCATCTTGATAATTCTCTTGTCAGTATGTTTTTGTCTCTTTTTTGCTGCTATTATTATGTGTATGCAGAATTGCAGTGAATGTGAAGTGTCACAGTCATCCAGGATTTTAAGAAGGGGCATAAGGAGATAAAATGATAAAAGGAAAAATAAATACTTGTCTGGGAAACCAGCCAAAAACAGGAGTTTGTATTTGTATTGACACATTTCTTAAGACAGACAAAGAAAAGAAAAGAACGCTGTATTAAATTCTTTGCTTTCAGCTGCCAATCAAGGACCAATTCAGCATGCTTTAAGTAAATTACAGGAGACTCTTAATTTTTCAACTGTCTGCTTGAATTCTGTTTTTTTGTAGCAGAACTGATCATCTGTGCAGGGAGGACAATGGTTAATACGCATACTTATCATCTGTCTGGGGTGATTTAGACACTGTACCAAACAACAAATTGGTTGCTGTGGTTTTAGCAACAGATTAGCAGCAGTGATGTTGCTGAACCTAAAGGACACAAAAAATGCTCCTCTAGCAAGTGCCATGGGTCTTAGCCCTGCAAACACTACCCCCTTCCCCCACCTGCCTCCATTGCACTCAATGCACAAAGCAGATTAGATTCACAGCAACCCTGCTTCTCATTCATGTCAGACCAGTATATCATCCACTAGAGCAAGACAGTAGAGTTTTGCCCTCTCATTGGCTGATTCCAGATGTCAATCAGCAGGTGGCATCTACCGTCCCTGGCCGCCTCCTGCTTAACCAGGTGCTAATGCTTTAAGGTCACAATCATGCTTGTACGGATGCTTGTAACGCACATGCACCTTAATTCTGAATGCAGAACTAAAGCCCTCTCCTTTGTACTAATTGGCTTGTGGAAAATCAATGTTATAGTATTGTTTGTGAGCTTTTCTTTTCATGGTACCACACTGCATTGTCTTATAGGCTTAATAAAATGTCAAAACAGAGTTTGCAAAAATAATTCAAAACCACAACCCACAACTCCGCATTCCCTAAACCCTCTCCCAGCCCCCTATTCCAATACAATTCAAAATATAGACTTCAGGTATTTTTTTGGTATAAATTTGCTAGTTTCTGGACGGTATGCACCTTGAGTATTGGATAGTAATTGAATAGACAACAAATAGTAAAAACCTTTGCAATGTGGGCCTCTTCCTAATATATCTCCTGCTGACAGCAGCTTCTACTTGCACCATAAGGCCCCATTCACACCTAGGCGTATTGTAATATGCGCGTCTGTCGCGCGTTTTTTTACCGCGATTCGCTGTAAAAAAGTCGCGCGACCGTCGCGCGATTCCGAAGGCTACTTGGCTGTATCCCAATGGAAAACGCCCTACAAAACGGCCCAAAGTAGTACCTGGACCTTTTCAGGCGTGGGCCGTTTTGTAGGGCGTTAGGGACGGGCGGAAATACGGCAAGGTGGGAACGAGGCCATTGACTACAATGCAATTTATATTTTCGACAGTTTTGTAGAGCGTTCGTCGAGCGTAGAACGCGCTACAAAACGGTCAGGTGTGAACGAGGGCTAAAAGCTGTGGAAAAGAATCAGCCATTTGGGTACCACTTGCATGAGAAAACACATGACTCTAGCACAGAGCTGGGTGAGAGCAGTACTTCAGTTGGCAGCAAAAGGCTCCTTCCCGTTCATTCTCACTTTCCACATCTCCCTTCCCTCACAACATTCTTCTGCTACATCTGCTGCAACAACTGTGGCCTCTAGTACAAGGAGAGTAGTCTCACAAGGGGTTTCTACGGACAGGGGGAGGGCAGGCAACAGAATAAACAAAGAATCATACATATAAGGACTGTCCAAAAAACAAAATGGCAAACCTAAAAGAAGAGATAGAGGTGCTACCACATAGTTAGTAGGAGGTAGTAGGTGGTGAGCCTTTCAAATGTGACCTCCTCCTTCTCCAGCTCCTCTTCGGCTTCCTCCTTCAACTTTTCCTTCTCCCCCTTCCTCCAGCTTCTCCTTTCTGTACTCCTCCTCTACTTCTTCTTTCACCTATTCTTCCTCCAACACTAGATGGTGAAAAACTGGTGAAAACAAAACCTTCCCTCCAGTTCCTGACCAGGTCAGCCCCACAGAAACATATTAATGGATTCATTTAAATCCTTCTTCAGTCCTTGTTGGTCTTCACCTGTGAGCAATTCTCCAGGCACAAGAGGAGGACAGACATAAGCAAAATCTAAACATACAATCTTACAGCCAAAGGCTGCCCACTATTCACGAGCCTTAAAACTTAAACCAGCACTTGCCAACACCCCACCACTTCCAGTAACAACCTTCCCTTATCAGGTGTTTGCTGGAGCGGAAGAAAACAAATGTCCCCAAAACCCCCCACACACCCATCGTCTATATGGCCACCTAGCACTTTAACTGCTTCCAATAGCTGCTGGCGAAAACAGTCCTCTTCCTCTAGTTCATTGCCTGGTCAGTTAACATTTTCCTTCTCACCATCACTATTTTTATGTATTTCTTTTGTTAAATACTACTTACAGTGGGACATGCAATATAGTTTGGCAACTTGTAATGGTGGACCTGGAACACAACTCAGCAGCATACCTTCTACACGTGACAAATAGTCCTAAACTGAAATATAAAGAGTGTTTAGAGAGTGCATCCTGTTGCTATGTCCTCATCCATAGGCCCAACTAGTAGCTATGGTTTACAAAGATCTAAAAGCTATATCAAATGGATGACGACCTCTGAAATACATAATTCTAAGGAAACATTCATATCCACTCGAATGCCTTGGTTTTACTTCAGGACCACAGATTCATATCTTCATAATATACTAGCCAGCCCTATCAGTATGCTCTCCTTATATGGTTCTGGTTCCTAGACACTGTTGGGAGCTGCTCCTGTTCCCTCCTTATTCCCACACCCCTACTCTTACGACCCTGCCATCTTCTGCCCTAACCTCATCCACCACCTCCCATTTTTTTTATTCTTTTTTATTCTTTTACTCTTTCCCCCATATTTCCTTGCCAGCTTAATTCTCCTTTGAACTCTCTCCCAGCTCCCCCTTTCCCCTTCCTTGCTCAACAGGAAAGTATTTTAATTTCTAGTGATTTCTATGCACTGTGTTGGGGCATAAACCTTCCTCTACTGCTTTTATCTTTAAGTTTATTATACACCCTTAGGTAACTACACTACTGACAGTAGCCCACCTCTTACAAGGTACACCATTTCATTTTTACAATATCACTGTTCTAAAAATGTGTACCTGTTGTAACATTTTGTAACTTGTTTAGGCTTTGAAGGGTCTACTTTTTGCACAACATGAATTCAAAATAAAAAAAGAAACATAACATACAGATATACATTTTTGTATACTTTTCATTTGTTTTAATTGTGAATTTATAAATAATTTCTTGGTAAGGTTGCCCCTGCCCTGGTCAAGCAAACAGGGATGGCAAGGCCGTAATTAAAACGCTTAGAAGCAGTCATACTGTGGACTACTGTGTGCCAAGGGTGGACCACTGGCTGAAGGTGGCCCAATATGCGCTCAAGGTACTAGTTTGCCCTGCTGCTTGTGTCATGTCAGAGAGTGCCTTACGCACAGCAGGTAGGATTTGTGACTCACATCTGAATTTCAATAAAATAAATCAGACTTGGATCGCAGAGCACTTAAAAACACCCACGGCAGATGTTACTAATAGAATCAACAGCAAAATGTTTCCCGACACACTCACCAGTTCTTGATCCTGGAATCTAGATGCCCGCTGACCCCACAAAGTAAAATATATATCCACCGCTAGCTCCCCGACAATATTTTTACATCGGGCAGTGGGCAAGAAATAAACAAACTCTTGTCATTGTTTTTTTCAAATGAAACAGACAATAGCAGGCTGGCTATTGCACCCGCCCACTGCCTGATGTAAAAAAATAATAATCCACCACTAGCTGCCTGGTAGAATGTTTACATTGAGCAGTGGGCAAGAATCAACAAAGCCTGCTATTGGCTATTTCAAATGAAATAGCCAATAGCAGGCAGGCTATAGCACCCGCCCACTGCCTGACGGTCATGGAACTAAGGTGAGCAGATCTCTGTAGAGGGGTGTTTGCAGTACTCACAGGAAAGTGAGCAGGGACACAGTCTTTGAAGCTCGTGAGCAATTGGTCAGTGGCATCTGTAAGAGGATCAGTTGGCTGGGATCTGTCAGTGTTCTTTTTGTTTCTTCTTGTCAAGCCAGAGTTGTGATCTTTTCAGAGACTAGTTTACTCCCACTATTTTGTAGGAGGGTATTTTCATGAAGATTATGGAGCACTAAGAGACAGACACTTTGTAGCTGTTTTATTATTATTATTATTATTATTATTATACAGGATTTATATAGCGCCAATAGTTTGCACAGCGCTTTACAATATAAGGAAGACATTACAGTTATAAGTAACATTTGTGTGGACACTGTTATTTTGTCATTGTTCTGATATTAGCACAGCATTGCATTTATTCACAGATCACTGTGTGTCATGTGTATACAGTTACACTCATTGTATTTGGATATTTGGTGTGTTACTTTTTTTGTCTTTAGTTCTGATGACAGATTATTAGTGTTTGTGTGTGTGTGAGAGTGCTACACCAGTGTATATTGTTCTGTGTTTTAGTTTTGAGTGTGTTATTCACATTTGTGGTTTTTGGCTGCTTGTTTATAAGAGATAATTTTTTGGGATACATAGAGTGGAAAAACTAATATATAAATCATTTAGAGGAGTGGACTTGTCTAAACCTGGGCACCTCAAACTGAGCATATTATGAACTAATGCATCAGCAGAGGTTACAAGTGAAAACTTCAGATAAAAAAGATATATGGACAGCTGAGGGTTTTTGCAAAGGTCAACGTTTCCTGTTGGGTTTGGGCTTTCATCATGTAGAGATGTAAATTACCTGATCAAGATCTGGTATCCCAAAACAAGGTTCAGGTACTCATCAAGGTATAATCTAATAATCTATCAACTGTTTTTGTGGCCCCACGTGAGTTATCTCTGTATCCCCAATGGCAACCTTGGTCTTCTCTGGAGATCTCATGCAGCAACACAGGTGACAAATGTAACATGTCCACAGTGGCGAAACTACCAGGGTTGCAGCGGTCGCCGGCGTGACCAGGCCCTGGCGTGCCGCCACTGGGGGGGGGGCCCAGGAAGGAAGAATGGGCCCCGACCGCGGCAGTGGAGTAACAAGCGGGGGGCCCGATGGAGCGGCAAAGGCAGACGAATGAGCGGGAGGGGGTTGCGCCGGTCGCCAGCAGTGAAGCGGGCGGGCCGGCTGGCAGTGAACACAGCCGCGAGGACCCAGCAGCAGCCGTCCTGATAGTACAATGGGCCCCGTCTGGATGTTCCTGGCCGCTGTCCCCCACGGTAGTTTTTTTTTTTTTACAGCCTGCTTGAGTTTCCTTCAGCTGAGAGGACCGTGGCATGTGAGGTAAGTGCTTTAGTGCTTTCCATTATAGAACATGGAACAGAACAAGACTGAATTTGGAACTGACCATATTATATTCCATGCTCTATAATGACATTGTATGACTAGAAAACTACAAATCAGCAGTTCAGCTGGGACTTGTAGTTCCATGTATGATAGAAGGCTGTTTTAATTACTGTCCTCATGAAAGTACTAGTAATACAAAGCCATTATAGAAACATAGGATAGAACATAGTTGAACTTGAAAATTACTGTACTATAATGCCATTGTATTACTAGTATTTTCATGAGGAATTAATTAAAACAGCCTTCTAGTCATACAGGGGACTACAAATCCCAGCATGCATTAACTGTCCCTGTACACCTCTCACATATCACCCAGTGAACTACTGCAGGGGGCTTGCATGCTGGAACTTGTAGTTCCCTGGGTGATTTATATGTGGGGGTGTACAAGGACAATGAGGGCACGATGGGACTTTAGTTCCCTGGTTGATGTGGAGGGGTGTATAGGGACAATGAAGACATGTTGGTTGTAGTTGAACTATAACTCCCAGCATGCCTTCATTGTTATACCCCCAGCGTCCTGGAAAGGAAGAAGAGGGCCCAGCCCAGTAACCGCTGGGGCCACCGACATTGCCTCCTGGGACTACAGCTCCCAGCAGGCCAGTGCTCCACAGCGCGCCGGGGGGGTCCTTTATGGCTTCTTGCACCGGGGGCCTTGAGGTTCCTAGTTACGCCTCTGCATGTCCATTGTACCGTACTCTTTGATCTATGTGCCAATGTGCAGTGGTGATATAATCACTGTCCTTTGTGTCATCATCACATATGCACTTTCAGTGATCACTGATAATAGTACCAAAAAATCCATTGCAAGCACAGAAACAATGCTCAGGGGCCCCCAGATCTCAGGATGGGGTCACAGTGTGGGCTACAGGTCTGACCTCATCCAGTCACAGCGTGCCTTTGGGTTTGCCACTCTTTGGAACATCTGGCACGTGAGAGGACATACCATGGCAATTGTTCTTTTCAGCTGCTACAAACGACTAATGCCTCATTTTGTTAAGTAATAGTTTGTGATGAAGAAAGGCATAACTGATGAACACTTACAAGTGGTCTAAATATGAAACCTTCTAGGTTTTATGACAGTTGATCAATTTGTTCTACTTGACACACCTATTTCATGTGTCTTCTCTTTTTTTTCCCCCTCCCATTCTTCCAAATGTTTTCATTTTTTTTTTTTATTGTTGTTTATGACCTCACCTTGGTGTTCTAATTTGGTTTACCTTTTCTTACATTGTTTTCCTTTATTAATTGTAAATTCAGTTCATTGGCTAGGCTCAGGCAAATGTATAGGGGTTTAGGACACACGTCCATGTCCAAAGTATAACTTTTCTATGATAAAAGTGTTGCGGCATGGGCCTGCTCCTAAGATGTTGCAAAATGCTCTCTTCCAAATAATGTTTATCAGCACCAAGAAATGATCCTACAGTGACACCTTGTGAGATATGTGAGCACTGCAAGTCTACAACACAGATCACTCGTTTGGTTGACGTTCTGGGCTATCTGTCATCGCTGGCCAGCATGTTCACTGGTTTCACTGGTTGTGTTACAGAGCAGATTCATTTTACCTTTTTTTTTTTAAATAAGCAGATTTTCTCTGCAGCATGTAGAAAAGTTTTAAGAGTTCCTCTAAGCATTACTCATATTCATATTGTGTGCATAACATTGTTACATACTACAGTGAAAACAAGATGGCACCACAGCAGGTTGTTGTAATTTGTTAGTTAAGGGTGTGACTGGAGCCATGTAAATTATTATAATCCAATGGCTCTGGATTCAACTTTCGTGTCTTACTGAAGAAGTAAACAGGCTGTGGATTCTGCCAGTTCAGCATGTAGTCATACTGTCTGCACAGACTAGGTTTAAGGAGGTATATTATTGCATATATCGCCATTTAAAACAGAATACATATTCAAATGGTGTAGAGCAGTGAACACCTTCTTCCCTCTCTGCTTAACTGGCTCTAGGACATGCTGAATTCTTCTCCCCTTTCCTCCATTTGGAGGGGATGCTTGATGTTTGACTTCAGTTGCATATTATGGACCATGAGTGAGTTCATTGCATCCCAATGGCTGCTCTTCATCTGCATTTATTAGTCTATTTTTCACATAGAGGGGGGCCCAGAAATTGTTCATGCACAGGGGCTCTATTCTGAGTATGTTTGCCACTGCAAAAGATCCCCCACTGTAGGTTGGAAGTAATGGATCAGATGTACAGCAAAGTAAACTCTTGAGAAAAAGTGCAGGCACACAGCCAATAAAGTTTGGGGGGCTTTGTCAATCCACTCTAAATCCATGAACAAAGCAGAGTGCTTTCATTTAGGGCAGTGATGTACACCCTCGTTGCCATTCCCTATTATAAAGCATTGCAGTCTTATGTTGATTGCCTCTCACATCCACAACTTTGTATTTGCCGTACTTGAACCCTTGATAGTATCTCTTGTTACTTGAGGTTACATGTATTGCTGAAAGAAAACTAATGCACACTCCACATTTAAGCATTGATAAACGGCAATATATTACATTTAGTTTTTGCATTTAGATACGGTTTAAGCTGTATATGTTACTGTGTCTCTTAACATGCGAATCAACATATACCGCTGTCAAAACGTTTTTAAAAAATAAACAAAGATTTGAAAACAACAACTTTAAAAGAAGAAATTGTATTATGTGAAAACGTTTCATAAAAATGTTCCCCAATATATATGTAAAAGTTACACCGGTACATAAATGTGACATTTATGCAACTTTGTTGAACAGCCTTTATCTGTGTGTCACTTTCAAAGGAGACCATCAAACTCACAATTAATTTCTAAAGCCGCTTTTCTCAACCTTTTTTCAGTCACGGCATCCTTTAAAAGTATAGATCTTGAGGCACCCCAGCCTAAAATGTAAAAAACGGAAATGTTAAAAACCATACCAGACCCTTATCTCCGATAGGGGTCTGGTATGGATTGTAAACGAAAATCCCATGCAAAAAAAAAAATATGGGGCTCTCTCTTCACATCTGAGTTCCCCTTTCACATCAGAACCCCCATTACATCAAGGTCCCCCTCTTTTACATCAAAAGCCCTCTTCATATTACGAGTCCCCTTTTTACATCAGAAGCCCCTCTTAACATTAGAACCCCCCTTTTATATCAGGAGCTGCAGCATGGCAGAGGGTCAGAGGAGGAGTAGGTCTGGATGGAGGAGAACTACTGTCCTTTTCTGAATGGATACCACCCTTCCTGGATTAGCATCATTCATTTCCATGGTGCTGGTAAAAAAAAAATGAGGGCACTTCTCTGTGGAGGCCAGAAGGCACCCCAGGGTGCAACAGCACCCTGGCTGGGAAGGCTGCTCTAAAGCAGTGCTTCTTAGGCCCCGTTCACACTGAGCGATTGCGCGATATCGCGGATATTTACCGCGCGATATTGCTCTCCAATACATCTCAATGGGGCTCTGTCTGTCGCGGGTCGTGCGTCGCTACAGCAGGACCCTTTTTGGAGCGGATTTTGCCGCGATTCTAGTCTTTTCAATGCAAGCATTTGCGCGATATCGCTCGACAAACCGCGCGATATCGTGCAAAATGCGCGATTTGCGAATCGCTCAGTGTGAATGGGGCCTAAAAGTGTGGGTTGCGACCCCATATGGGGTCCCGCAAGTGAACAGGGGGGTCGCGATCTGAGTCCCCGGCCAGGACCGCCATCAGGGGGGTATGGCCGGTACTTGTGTGAGGGGCCCAGGCGGCCGAGGAGGTCTGGGCTCCAAGCTAGATTGTTTTATTTCAGTTTAATGTATAATTTGCAGTGTAGTGTAGTTTTTAAGGTCGCGGCCCCCCCCTGTGCACTTGGTACCTTCCTGAGCACGTGGAGGAAGGTTTTTTTTTTAACATTGACTGAACTTTCTTTAATCCAGCAGCAGTGGAGCACAGCTGCTTCTTTACACAAAAACAAATCTATGTAATATATACAATTTCATTATAATCATCAATGCTTCAATTTACAAAAATAAATATAAATGAGACAGAAAATTACTTATACGAATAAGTGAAATAATTTTTTTATCTGTATCCCAATTTGGAGAAAAGTCAGCCTCCGTAAATTTCAGGCCTGTAGCAGGTGATGAGAAAAGAAGCCTGTCTCCATTGTCCTCCTTCTGTCTGATTTAGACAACAAATGAGCAGTTACACGCAATGCAGTTTATTCCAGCAACTGAGCTTTCCCAGTGCACAATGCAATAAAGAAACAGCACGTACACACTGTTTGAATATTTTTTTTTGTATACTTACTGTTCACCTTAGCCACTAATGGTCAAATCTCACAGTAGCTTTTTGCCCTGGAGTTACTTCTGCTGAATACTTTGTGATAATTCCAATCCAAAAGATGGTTTTGCACCAGATCAAACATAATTCAATTTGCGTATAGGTCTCTTTGAGTCTATTCAAGTCCTTATTCCATTCTTTTAAGCCATGATGAATAGGGAGCTTTGTTGCCACCAAAACGCATTGGCTGTTTTTAATGACAGTATTACAATTAAAGGCACTTATTGAAAAAGTTGACAACTTTTTCAATAATCGATTATAATCGATTATGTCGATTAGTTGTTGCAGCCCTACTTTGGACGGTGTGGTTCGGCACCCATTTGTTTTTCTATACTTTGAGTTGCCCTGAAATTAGTCCTTGAAATGTGTTTGTCTGTGGTTCCTCCCGATTGCACCCCTAGCATTATTTGTATTGATTTATTGACATTTTCCTTTCCATCCTCCCCCTCTCAATTCTCAGAATGTGTTAATTTAGCCTCCAAATGATTTTTGACACCTCTGTCTGTTGTTGTTTTTCTTGCCGCTAATTCCTCCCATAGTAGCGCCCTTTGGTTTCACGTCAGAATTTCAACATGCAAATATTGCAGGTTCAGCAATATGATATCAGAAACACATTAGCTCTTTGTTTAAAAAGACAATAAACTGCTTTTGTATATATTTTCTATATGTTTTATGTTCAAGACTAAAAAATTTTAAAATCTGGTTAATTTTTCATATTACTGTTTTGTTTTTCCATTTTTAAGTTAGCATGTGCAGCTTTGCACCTTTTGTGTAGCTATTTGGCACCATGCATGTGTTTGAATGGTGCCATAATGCACTAAAACAATTCACTACAATGAATAGTAGTACTGTGGTGCACTGCTTTAGCTAAAATCTTGCAGTTCCAGTTTTGTTTTTTTTGTTCATGCTGGTGCATTGGCAGCCCATTGAAATGAATGTACTTGGGACGTGCAGGTAAGGAGAGAGCTGCTGCGCAAGTCCATATATTCGTGGACACGCAGCAGCCCTCAAGAATCACTGTCAGTCATCAGTGGGGAGGATCCAGTCAGATACGTCGGGATGTCTTCTCATTGTGGCGCTTAGCCCCGCCCACCACCTAAAATAAGGTTTTACAGCCTTACTGTGCATTTTGGCTAATTAGAGTAAATTACATTATTTACTTATTTAGCCTAAGGAATGCATTCATAAAAAAAAGATAGAACCCCATAGTTCTCCTTTAACACAACCCATAGTAACATGCAACATAACACGTATGTGTTAACGCACCACACAGATGTGAATGGGGCCTTAGGCTTCTTTTCACATGTTTTCCAGATTCATCTTATCTGCTTGGATGAAAATAAGGCTTTATTCATAGAGCACAATGTCATGAGCTCAAATTTACACACACGTGCATGTGTCAGAGAAGTGACTCACCCACCATACTGCCTGCTGTACACATTGCTTTTATCAGGGAGACACGTGCTGAAAGTAACAGAGGTTACAGGGTCCTTGCTTTAGAAAATCCATAGTGTTCTGGGAGGGGTGCGCCCTGTTTAAATTTGTTATTTGTAAAACAATGACCTTATATAAACAGTAAAGAAAGTCTTACAAGTATTAAAAGTACTATTTCTTTTTCTCCTAAGGCACTGACTTCCAGGGAGCTCTCATATTTAAAGGAGAACTATGAGATGAGTGAAAATCACTCAACCTCACAGTTCTAGCCGACCTGTGACAATGAAACTGTCGCAGGTCGGCTCAATAGATCGGGAAGTGAGTGAACATATACCGTCGCTCGCTCACTTCTCGATCTATCCCTGCAGAGAGCCGTGACTGTCACTCACGGCTCCCTGCAGGGATTCCCCCTTCTCTGTCCGATACCAGCGCTGACTGGCGGAACGGACGGGGAGGGGGCGGGTACAGCTAGATAGGCAGAACCAGCTGTCAATCACGCAGCTGGGTGGATCTCGACAGTAATGTCAGGATCCGTCCCGGCTGTGGCGTCTCAGTATACCGCGAGCTGTAGCTCGCGGTATACTGAGCTTTGGGTGACGGGAGGACACTAGAACAAATGAATGTACCATTTACCAATATCTCTCCAATCAGCCGCACGAAACCCATGTGCATACAAATCCAACTTTATTGTTGTAAATTCCATGCAAAGTTCAAAATACAAGGTATACACCACCATAGTATCTCTGCCACTCCAACGCCTCTCACGTCTTTCACCACCAGGGCTTAATCATAGATTGTATTCTATTAGCCTGCACCCAAGGTCTATATTGATCTGCAGTCTGGTGGAATTGGAATTTTTATGCTTTTCTGGATATTTACTATTTACCAATATCTCGCAAGACTATGGGAAATATTACATTCATACTTTTCTGCAACAACGATGCAGAAGTCATCGGTTGTCTGGCCCAGAGAAACAGGAAGAAAAAAACCGATGACATCAAATTTTAAAATGCTGGTGCGAGTTTTCCAGCATGGGGTGGATGGAACAATTCAAATCAGGAACATAACATTACATCAGGCAAGCAACGATACAATGTTATTTGTTTCCTATATTAATTTAATTGAAGTTGGCGTTTTTTTAAAAACAGAGTGGGGAAGGTCTGCTTTAAGAAAAATAACAATAAAATTGACCCAAAACCAGTACAGTGCAGAGTTGGCCATTACTGGAAAACACAGTCTTTAGGAATACTTTAAACTTTGGGATGTTATAGACATTCCCTTAGACTTTTATCAAGCAATATTATCAAGCAAATTGGTTGGATACACAAAACAAGAAGCAGCTCGAAGTCTGGGTATGACAGCCCTAACATATGCCAGCATGATCAAAATCGAAACTGTGCTTGAAGTGTATGTCAAAATCATAGGCAGTACATCTCTGCAATACATCTCAATTTCATTTATGTCAATGTGTTTTATCCCTTTAAAGAATTTCTGGTATTCTGCCAGAAATTTACTAAGCTTTAAATTTCACGTTGTGGGCTGACAAGACACTGCATTATTCTGGACTGAGTGGTGTCAGCCCTGCCCATTGTCTTTTGCTAACTACTCAATCCATCTCCATCCCTTTATTTCCAAAGCATAGGCATTGAAAGACTTGTAGTCAAAAGATAACTGGGAGGGCTAAAAAGACTCTGAGATAATACAGGAAGTGTGCACATGACAATTTCTGAGAGGTGGGACTTTAGTGATATTTATCAATAGACATACAGTACATAAACCTAAGAACAACATAACCACTTTTGGTTCTTCAATTGTACATTTATTTTTACAGATTCAAGATGACAGCTTATGCCAACAGATGATATTGGTGTCTGCAACTTATAGAACAGTGTATATTTCAGGTGATTGCTACATTTCACAGACTCTCCATCCTCTGCAAACACTACGCCATTGTGAATGATGTCACTTGGCAGCTTCCAGCTGGAGCTGACTTGATCCAGTGTGGGGAGACCTGATTATTGTATGGCTGACCTTTGGATATTTTAGACCCTCTGGAGAATGGGATGGATACTTTCAGCAAACATTTGTTGTGGATCACTGCCAAGAGATTTAACCTCAGAAGACCCTTGATGATGAAAAGTTGGAGATGTACATTTAAACAATGTAGAGTACTCTGTAAAAAGAACTGCCTATGATGATTTCAGTATAATGATGTCGTATTTTAAATATATTGGAGTGTCGTGAGCGTTTGGTAAAACGTATCAAATAAAAAAAGAAGTCAGAAATTTTGGTGCAAACATTGTTTACTTTTTTTTTTCCTTCACTAACCAATCAAGTATCTAAAACTAAACACATTCATTCCATGCTAGATGCACACACGTGGTTCTCTGTCTTCTAGATATACTTTGAAATGAGGTGTATTTAAATAATGCGGCAAACATGGGTATGTATTGCATATCTCTTAAGCTGGCCATACACTTTACAACCATCGCAAGACTTTCATCTTGCGATGGTTGTAAGCTAATTAAAAGCTCGTACGATCTGCCCATCTTGGACAGGCAGATCGTACTTGCGATCATCGCAAGCCTGCCCCGGTGAGGGGAGGGCTTCTGATGACTGCAATGCTGAGCGGGCAGTGTGCGCTTGCGCACACCAGCCCATGCAGCATTTGTCTTACGAGCAGGCCACAAACCCGCCAAAAATCGTACGATTTTTGGCTGGTTTTCAAACATGCTCGTAAGACAAAAGACGTGTGTCCTCAGGCAAAACGGGACCGCATGGTCTCGAAACGTCGCTAAGGAGATGTGTGTTATCTCAGTCAATAAACAGCATTGACTTGAATATCATGGAGGACGAGTGACTTCTTTAATCTATCTACATTTCACGGAGGCATCCATTGTCACCACCGCAGTTGGATTTGGGTTTTTGTCCGGTCAGAAGTGCGATGGGACAGGAGGATTAACGTACAGTAGAAATGGTCGCACACCTTCCATACACCTGCCCATTATCGTACGATCGCGGAATTTTACCGCGATTATCGTACGATAATCGTCAGGTGTATGACCACCTTTAGATCAGGGATTCTTAACCTTTTTACAATTACAAACCTCCAATGGATTCCACAGCAGGTCCACATACTCCCTTCACCAGACTGATTAGTTTATCATCATCGCCAGTCCTATTAGATACCAATGTGATGTCAAAAGCTTATATATGGATATGTGGCCCAACGAAGTACTGATGGGGTGGTCATAATAATCTAGTATAGTGGAACATATAGTGGAACAGGAACCATTCTTAACCGCTGTCTTCTAGGGCAAATACAGCACTGTACAGTCCATTTAACTTTTCAAAAAGCTTTATTTTCCACGGCACACAGTAAACAAGTATTTCTGCAGTTCATGAAATGCAGTCCATTCTTTGCGGCAAAACACAAAACTTCATTACATTAGTCAGTACTTTCCTGCACTCCAATGCGGTTTCCAAAATAATGTCCTTTTCAGCAACAACCGAATCCATGCAGGCTTCAATCCTCCAGCCAGGGGCTGACTGGAAACTTTTAGCCCAGGGGGCAAGTACAACCCAGAGGCCCATGGTGCAGCAACTTGGCCCCCCTCCCACTCTGCCTCTTCCCCCGCCTTCTCCCCACCCGTCTGCCACTTTTGCCTTCCGTGTAACACTAGTGTGAATGGTCGGGAGATGTGAGGACTCCTAGTAAGTCCATGAAAGGGGTGACAGGCTGGGGGATGGTGCTCTCTTCCCACTGGGCTCCCTACATAGTTCTGGCCTTACTCCGCTCCATGTCCACTACTTAGGCACTCTCACTCACTGTAGACGGCCGCTGGCTGTCCATGCTTCTGGGCTGTGAGCTGTTGGAGGGGCTGGATAGTGTCAAAGTCAATGTTCTATAATTTTTCTCGATCCTATACATTTTCTCGACTGTGTCACTTCCAGTGGGGCCGCGTCATCTGAATCAGCTGTTTTCATGACCCCCTTTCTTCATGACATGCACACCTGGAAGAGACGCGGTCGAGAAATTTATCGGTTGAGGAAAATTATAGCACACTGGTAGTGGAGGGATGCCTCGTCAGTGCTGTGCATGTGCACGACTGCTGTGATCCTGGTAGTTCTGCCACTAACTCCAAGCTGTAGAGGGACTACAAATCTCAGCACATTATACAGCAATGACAATAATACCACCAGCTATAGAGGGCTATACATCTCAGAAATACATTATACAGCAATGCAGAATGGCATTGGCTATAGAGAACTATAATTCCAAGCAATACCATTATACAGCAATGCAGAACAGCATCAGCTATAGAGGACTACAAATCCCGGCAATACATATTACAGCAATGCAGAATAATATGAAGCTACATACTCTGTTGCTCTGGGTTCTCCACCTGATGTCCCCAGGGTCTCAGGTGGGCTGTGCGGGCTCTCACCAAGGGTCCAGAGAGTTTCACGGGTGCATGTGTGTGCAGCAGAGGTGGCTCTCCAATTAGGCTCTCAGGTGGCCAATGCGGACTGTCAGGTGGTCAGTGCGGGCTCTCTGCTGGTCAGTGCGGGATCTGTGGTGGCCAGTGGGAGCTCCCTAATAATTAGTGGGGTCTCTGTGGTAGTTAGTGGGGGATCCCTGGTGGTTAGTGGGGGCTCTACCTTGGTTAGTGGGGGATCCCTGGTGGATAGTGGGGGATCTCTGGTGTAGGGTGACCCTTTATCTAGAGCTGCAGCTAACGATTATTTTCTAAATCGATTAGTTAGCCGATTATTAAGTTTGATTAATCAGATTTTTTTTTAAATGGCTCCAGTGATGGACTACTAGTTTGTACTGAGATTGTACTCCATCACGGGAGCAAGCTTGGAGTGGTGGAAATAAAAATAAAAAAGTGTGGTGTGCAATATAGTGAAGTGGAAAGTGTAAAATTATATAGCAATCAATGCAAAATGGCACCGGCTATACAAATCCCAGCAATAGTACATTATACAGCACAATGCAGAATACCACCAGCTATAGAGGACTACAACAAATCCCAGCAATAGTACAATATAGCTGGCGGTATTCTGCATTGCTCTGTATAATGTAATGCTGGGTTTTGTAGTCCTATGTACAGCGCAATGCAGAATACCACTAGCTATATAGGGATATAACAAATCTCAGCAATACATATAACATACAGTGTATAATGTATTGCTGGGATTTGTAGTCCTCTATAGCTGATGGTATAATATACAGTACAGCGCAATATACCGTCAGCTACAGAGGACTACAAATCCCACTATCCCCGCAATACATTATAGAGCACCTGGTGGGGGGGAGGGAAGTGCAGGCTTACCTGAGCAGTCTTCCAGCAACTTGCTTCTGAGATCGGGCCTGTCTGTCGGCGGCTGTCATCCCCTCACGCCTGCTCCTCCTTACTTCTTCTTCTCCCTGCGTCGCTGTGCCGTTCGTGGATGTGGGCGGGCGGTGAGGTGGGGAGGAGGTGCATTAGTCGATTAGTTGTTGCAGCCCTACATTCATCCCCGATTTCTGGGGACAGTCCCCGGATTGAGGAAACCATCCCCAGACAAATTATGTCCCGGGAACATAAAATAAACCATTTTTTAAAATACTCAGCTGATTCCTGGATACACCAACAAGCGCAGCCTCCCGTCTACCATGCTGTCAGAATATGCATACAGAGCGTGCTAGTTACTACTTAATCCGGCGCGCGCTGTGTGCAGCTTCTGAGAAGTGTTATGGAAATTCGCTTGGTTCATCGCACAAATCCATCCCGCCAAACACAAAGAATTTCCCCCGTGCTTAAAAGCACAGTTGTATTACGCTCTTTTGTGCAAGGACTGGGGGTACCCCTTTAAAGTCATGTAGAGTCAGGACACGGTGATGTTTTCATGCTGCTCGTTCGGTGGTTCCCTTCTTAGAGACCTAAGCACAGGTATTTGTTTATTTTTATAGCTGTCCGACAGGAAGTGATGTCAGGCATGAAACCAGGAAGTGATGTCAACAACCAACATCACTTCCTCAATACATCAACATATCATAGCCAGTCAACAGAGCACATGTACACAAAAGAAAAGGGAGTGTATGTCTGTATCATATCCACAAACACAATCTCCCATTACCACTGGAGCGAACCTTATCCAGCACTGCTCAGTGAGCAATGCCCAATAACGTTCATGCTTATCTGCAGGGACAATGCCATACCATTTCCAGCGCGCTGATCAGACGCATCAGAAATACGAACGCACATTCCTTTCATAAAGGCAGATATGTATCTTAAATAATACTATGTCCTCAAAGCAAGTTGTATACACGCCAAACCAATAAATCAGCGTTTTGCGCAGGGGCCTGGCGTCCACACACTCGCTAAGAAAACACTGCTCGGCTACGCATAAGAAATCTACTCCAATGGTTTAACCCCAGTGTCTATTTAAATCCGGGTCATGCGCCAATCGAGCATGGACCAGAAATCCAGACACTGAGAGACATGATGTCAATATTACAATATACTAAAACACATCCTAGTAAAATTTCCACAACAGAAGATACCCTATTAGCGAAGCGAGGAAGCCGGCTGCGCATTTTGCATCGCTCCCGCTACACTAATAGTGTATCTTCTCAGAAGCTGCACACAGTGCGCGCTAGTTTAAGTAGTAACCAGCACACGCTGTATGCAGCTTCTGACAGCGTGGGAGACGGGAGGCCGCACTTTTGGTGGATGCAGGGATTTTGTTTTTAAAATGTTGTTACCTTACCTTGGCCTGGTGGTCAGTGGAGGCTCCATGGACCCTGGTTGTGGGGGAGGGGGGTCTGCTGTGGCCGTAGCTGCAGTGGCTCCCTCCCTCTGCCGCCTCCTTGTGACCTGCACCCGGCCAGCCCGCTAGGGTTGCCACCCGTCCGGTTTTCAACCGGACAGTCTGGTTTTGGTGTGTTTTGTCCGGGTGCCCCGCCAGTGGGCACCCGGACACAACACACTCCATGGCCATGCCGACACCGGCACTTTAAATTTTCTGACAGGTGCGGCTGCCGAGGTCCTTGTCAAGCCGATCTATTCTCGAGCAGCCGCACCGCCGGAACTTCCTCCCTTCTTCTGATCCCCTTTAGAAAGCAGCTGCTGCTGCTGCTCTCCCTTGTCAGCTATGCCGCTGCAAGGGTTAGGAAGAAAAAAACATTTGTCCCTGCCCGATTCACTTACGGGCTCCTCTGCCTCCTCAGCGGTCACATGTGTCTTTTTCCTCCCTCCTCAGCTGCTATTGGCTGGGAGGGAGAGTGCAGCACCGCCATTGGCTGCCTGTGAATCTTAGGAGAGTGGGGCAGTACCTGCAGAGAAGGCTGCTTGGGGATTTACATGGTGGAAATATCGATGCTCCCCCTCCCCCTGCCACCACCTGGAGAGGAAGAAGAGGGCATGAGGACACCAGCAAATCAGCATTGTAAGTCCCTTTTCTAACTTACAGCGCTGACCGCACTGCGCCACCGTACTGACTTCCGCACTGCGCCACCTTACTGACCTCCGCACTGCCTCCCCTTACTGACCTCCGCACTGCCTCTCCTTACTGACCTCTGCACTGCCTCCCCTTACTGACCTCTGCACTGCCTCACCTTACTGACCTCCGTGCTGCGCCACCTTACTGACCTCCACGCTGCGTCACTTTACTGAATCCTACAGTAGCTGGATAACAGTCTGCTACACATAAAGCCAGGCTTCCTTTTAAACACTCACAGATGCAATCATGGGCTACACCTGTGAAAACCTGGACTGGACAGCTTGTTTAGCTGATGGGATAATTGCCCACCCTTCTCTCCATTATCCCTACCCCAGGGACCCCAAACACAATCTATAAATTGCACAACTAAATCATATTCCCTGGGGTTTTAACTGAAAAGAGGGAAGCAATCTAAATGGCTTCATCTTGCATACCTCCCATTTATAACCATGCCTTGCTTTTTGTCACAATATATAAAAACAAAATGGCAAATCACAAATACATAAGCTAGTGACAGCTGGTAAGAGTTTTGCTGATGTTTTTGTGCAATCAAAACATGTAATTGATTTACAGTGCAACACATCAAATCTATTTTCTGCTTTGATTTCAGGTCCAACAATGATTGATTATCAGTTAGATTCTGATCTGACATTTTTAAAATATTATTCAGAAATCCAGTTCCATACGCCTCCCCCTTTATTTGCTTCCCATATTCCCAAGTTATATGGATACCCCTGGTAAAGTACTCCTGTCTTACATAAGCTCATTCACACACACATCCATGCTTGCAGGGGCGTAACTCGAAATCACAGGGCCCCATAGCAAAATTTTGTATGGGGCCCCGTGATTCCTAGTTATGCCACTTGCAGAGCCCCAGCAAAGTGACCCTGCAGAGCCCACCATAGACTCTCTATAGTGGGCTCTGCAGGGTCTGAGATCTCTTACCTGTCAGCGCCTCTGAGGTCGCCGGGCCCAGACTCCTGTTCCGTCCCCGGGCCCCACTTCCTCTGCTATCGACGGGCCCCGCCTTCTCTTACATCACTGGCCCCGCCTGCTCTTAGGTCGCTGGCCAGTGATGTAAGAGGAGGCTGTACCCCGCCTCCTCCATTCCGAACACCACCCTCATCTGCCGCAGCGGCTGGCTGTCACTGACACAGCTCCGCAGCGGCTATGAGGGGAAATGCGCCGTGGCCGCTGCTGAGCTGTGTCTGTGACAGCCAGCACCCCCACATGCCATAGCGACCCAGGCGGCCCTGGCCGGGCCCCCCTGTGCCCGGGCCCCATAGCGGCCGCCTGGGTCGCTAGGGCGATTGTTACGCCACTGCACGCTTGTAATTATGTGTCATCTTTCGGTACTTGTTATGTTGGGAGTATGTAATGGATAATCTTGCAACAGTTTACATTTGGAGAACTGCGTAAACTTCTTGCATTCCCCTAAATGACAGATGTGAAGGATATTGTTCTCTATGCCAAGTCAAATAACTCATTTGTGTATAGCACTAAAACCACTCACTACTGTAAAATGTGGCTGTGTGCCTGTACAACTATATGACTCTAATCACTAAATCCAGCTGCAAACATTCACTGCACGCTGATGTCTATGCAGTCCACACAATCACATTCATCCTTTTCTGACTTTGGCAAAACAGTTCAGTATGTCAACTCCTAAGAAAAAAAGGAAAGGGGTTAATTAGACAAAATGTGGGTAGAAATGTGTGATATTTGGGTGGCAGACATGGGGTGCAGTGGTTCTCAACTGCATAAAAACAGTTTTGAATAATGTTTGATTCTCATTGCGTTCTTAATATGATGTGTCTAGGTGGTTTTAGATACATATACGCATTCAATGAGCTCATACATCATCATTATCATCAGCCTGAAAGTGCAGCTGCCAACTTCTCCCCTGGGCTGAAAAATTGCATTACCCCAAAATTGAGAAGCACTTGACATTTTAGGTATCAATGTACCTATGGATTTTTTGCATCCGTACATGCCCCCCAGGCAAGTGCCTATTAGTCTTGAAAATTGAGTCTGTCTGTGTTCTAATTGGGCATATTTTCCTAGGTTATTTCAAGATAAAATGTAGTCACTAGGACTGGAAGCAAGAGAAAAGCTCACTCTCAAGGGTACAGCATCAATATACACTCAACAAAGGTTCTAACTTCTCTAATCTTCTAAAAAAAAGTATTGGCTGGAGTTAAACTTGCACAAGTAGAAGACCCTTCCTGAGGTCATCTGACGTATTCCCTGGGACACATGAATCCCTGGCTGACAACCAATGGCATAGGGAATAAAAGACGGTTAGAATTTCATTCGAAAACTTTCGTTTTTGGAACATTAGTCCAATTTTCTAATAGTTAATGTGGTCAAATCAACAATCGTTTTGGACCATAGTGACGAAAAAAACCGAGGGATCACGATGGAAAATTTTTCTTGAATGGATGAAATCCAAACTGTGAATGATGTTTTCATGCAGGGAACTCCATTCATTCCAAAGTTGAATGGTAAAATCAATCAAAGTCAATAACATTTTGAAGGACATTCGTCAAGTCTCTGATGGCAGTAACGGAAGTTAATGAGATTATAGGAATGAATCTCCTTATGAAATTCTACAGAAGTGGTGATACTAAAATATTTTTCGGATCACAAATGCCCATTATAACTGTTTAATTAAGACCTTTAATTAAGTGGTTGGAGGGTGTCGTTCAACCTCCCCTTCACCAGGTATGTTATTAACATTTTCAGACAGTTTTCTGTTCTATTAAATGTATTTAAAGTATTTTAATCCTATTCCAGCTTTAAGCAAATATTTTAAATTGCTGAAACTATTACACATAACATTTATATTAATTGCTAAGTGTTCTTTTATACTTATGTTTTAGAAGCACGGACTTCAAATTCCAAGTGATCTGGTTGTCTGCCAAAAGATCTGAGTGGGTAATCTGTGTGAGAACAAATATACAGTTAAAGGCACAGAACCATTTTGTTCTCCGTGTTTAAACAGGGACAGGACTACCATCCTTTAAAAGAGGAGGGAAGAATTAGTAACAAAAACTCCTGTTGGCAATTTACCCTGGCAGTCTCCAGTCATTCCAAGCAACAGGAAGGTGAGGAAGGTGAGGAAGATGTTCAGGCAAGATTAAAGCATGTGTTAGGCAGGCCGGTAATCCATGTTTAGTTATTCATTTCCGGACAAAGGTGTTCTTAACCCTTGCAGTGGGGCTACCCCCCTACTGCAAGGGTTAAGTGCTTGTTTTCGTCCAGGGGGCTAAAAAAAAAGTTATACTCACCCAAACTGTGGAGCTGACTGGCTGCTACTCTCTCCCTGAAGCCTGTCTCCTCCTCTGCTGTACTTGTTGTTTTTTTCCTCAGTGTCCTCACGTCCTTTACACTGTATATAGAACATGACGACTCAGGGACCTTAGACTGCTGCAGCGGAGGGAGAGACTGGTCTAAGAGCAAGTCAGCTCAGAGGATCAGGTGAGTATAACTTTTTTTTTAGCACATAGACAAAAGCAAGCACTTAACTCTTTTAGTGCAGGGGTAGTCCTACCATGGATTAATAAAAACAAGAAGAAATTAAATATATAACATGTTTGGAAACAAAATGCTGCTTCAGGCCTTGTTCACACTGAGCCTATTGTCGCAGCAGATTCAGCCTGACCAAAAGCTTCACTGAAAAAATCCCATTTATTCATATGGCCCCTGTGCACACCTGAGCAAAACGCCTCTCACCGGAAAAAGTACATGAGCCTCCTTTCGGCAGATCACAGCTTGTTTTGGCTCCATACACTCAATAGGAAACGCTTAAAAACGCGCGTTGCAGTGAGTTTTGCGTGTGTTTTGTCCATTGACTGCAATGTATCACAATCTATTTATAATGCGTGTAAAAAGGCACAAAACCGTACTTAAACGTGCAGAAAAAACCACGTGTTTTTACTTGCGAAAACACTGATGCTTAGATGTAAATCCAGCCTCAGTGCTGCTAATACAACCAAAACCCACAGGGGTGTTTCGGGTCTTCCTCAGTCAAAGCCACTGGATTGCAACTTTTGACTGTAAAAACTCCCTCTGGACAAATGGGCTGGGACTGATGTGAATGGGCCTACTGCATTATCTGAAAGTGATGCAAAATTTGCCAGAACCATATAGATGGGGGAGTGAAGGCAGAAGGCTGATTGTCCACATGAACGGCTCTTCCGATCTTTTCAGTTCTACAAGCAGCCAGCCCTTCACATAATAGACTCCCCCAGAGCTATGAGACCCACACCAGCCTATTGTACCTTACAGATTATACCACAGCATACTGTAGATTAATAGGATGGAACAAGTTAGTGGTCAATATTTTAAAATGGACATTTGAATTAATAACTTAAAGTGACACCATGCTCTTGAGTTAAAGGAGAACTATGGGGTCAGTGCTTTTCCCCATAGTTCTCCTTAGGGTAACGGGAGGACACAAACTAGCGTGCTCCGGTTACCCTAAGCTCAGTATACCCCGAGATACAGCTCGCAGTATACTGAGACGCCGCAGCCGGAGCGGATCCCGACATCGATGTCGAGATCCGCCCAGCTGCGTGAGTGACAGCTGGCTCTGCCTATCTAGAGGCAGAGCCAGCTGTACCCGCCCCCTCCCCCCTCCGTTCCGCCAGTCAGCGCTGGCGGATCGGAGCGGGGAGGGGGGAATCCAGCCCCTCCCCTGTCACGGCAGAGAGCCGTGACAGGATCAAGAGGTGAGCGAACGCCGGTATATGTTCGCTCACCTCCAGATCTACTGAGCCGACCTGTGACAGTCTCATTGTCACAGGTCGGCTAGAACTATGAGGTGAGGGAAAAGCACTCCCTCATAGTTCTCCTTTAAATATTAAAAAATGTATTCTACTGACTTAACTATTAACAAAAATTAAGCTTATTTGAGCATCACTGGGCTGTAGATCCTCAAATCATCTCTGAATTCTAGTGGACAATGTCCTTTCTTCTGGACGGTGGCTACTTTTGTTCCCCGTGGTCCCTGTGTGTGTTGTTAAATAGCCACCACTCCAAACTCGCTCCTGTGATGGACTACAATCTCACATTTAGTTTAGTATATTTAGATTACTATAGTAGTAATTTGTATTTAGATTGTAGTCCATCACAGGAGTAAGCTTGGAGTGGTGACTACTTTACAACACACACAGGGACCATGGGGAACAAAAGTAGCCCCCCTCCAGAAGGAAGGACAGTGTCAGCACCAATTCAGAGATGATTGGAGGATCTACAGCCGAGTGATACATAAATATGATATATTTTTGTTAATAGTTAAGGAACTAGAATACATATTTTAAGATTTAACTCCTGAGTTTAGTGTCACTTTAAACCAACATAACATAGAACAATGGCTTGCAATGCTATACATGTCAACTATCTTAGAGTGAAGGCAGCCTGGGTACTTGTATCTAATATGTTACTAGTGATGCTCTCACTTTTTTTATTTTTGGGGTTTAGTGGTACTTTATTTATAACAGTAAACAGGAATGAGTGAACTGGACAAATGGACCAAGGACTAATATTTCACAGCAGCAGCAGTTGCTAAGCAACCAAGTTACAATGAATAACTGGTTCTTCAGCTCTGAGCTGTCTAGAGCTCAGTTAACAATCTTTTCAGACCATGAGACTAAAACCACAGGAACGGTTTTAACGGCTAATCGCTCTGCTGGTAAAATGCATTAGCTCATCATTATAAATAACAGGTTGCGTGCCGGTTTTAGTTTTTTACTACAATATTATACGATTTATGTAGTGATATCAATTATTCTCTTATATTATATTCTGCTTGCTAGAAATTATTTATTACATGATTTAAAGGATAATGATGGTTTTTTTTGTTTTTCGTTTTTTTAAGAGAATTTCACTTTTTAAGCAATATTCACCTTACAAGTATTCCTCTGCGGCCCCTTTCGTCCACTGGAGCCAAGAGTCCTACCCCTGTGTCAGCTCTGTGTCAGAACTGTTACAGGGTTTACTTTTTCAATGTAAAGGTATCAGTCGGTGGAGGGTTCGTCTTACAAGAGAACCTGTCACTTTGCACTGAATGGACAAAGTTATAGATTCTATTTAAATTGTGGCAGCAGGAGGAAGACCATTGGCCTCTACGCAACCATTAAATAAGTACCTTGTGACCCAGAAAATCCTTATCTGTGATGCATGCCCCTGATCAATTCATGGAGGCAGCCCATAGCCTGTGTGATAATGCCTTTTTTTAGAATATATACAGGTATTCTTTAAATAAGTGGTCCCCACACTGCTGCCCTTTTGCTTTACTTTAACTGACCCTCAGGACATAATTTCTCACTCTGAAACAGAGGATGGACAGAATTCCTTCCACTGACACCAACAATGGCATACTATATCTTCCACTGACACCAATGATTGGACACTATTCCTCCTAGTGAACCCAACTATGGGCTAATATTTTTCCCAGTGATACCAACCATGGGCGACTATTTCTTCCACTGATACCAATGGTGGGGTATTATTCCTTCCACTGATACCACCAATGTGCACTATTCCTTCCACTGATACCAATGATGGGGCACTATTCCGTCCACTGATAATGAAATGTGTTGGCTTGTCTTTTCCAGTTCATGTGAAGAAACACATTTTGGACTTACTACTTTTGGCTTGGCACTCCTTTTCTTCTAATTATCCTTTGGTTTTTTTTTTTGTGAGAACTGTGGACAGGCACACAGTGCCCAGAGAGGTGCAGATGCACAAGAGGATCTGAGCAGTTCTTATAAGGGAGCCGCAGATCTCCATGTACAGAGTTAATGATGGGGGTGCAGTAGGAGGTCGTAGCCATATGCTGTCTATGGGGCAAAGTTGTACAGGTTTTCAGACTAAAGCTCACTCAGTAGTGATTCTTCATACACTGAGACACACAGAAAAGAGAGGAGAAGTCACACTCTGAGAGTATGCTAAAATGTTTGTCAGTGATAATGACTATCCTTTTCCATCCCTACTATCTCTGATAACAGTAACCCTTTGTCTCTAATATGCTCTTTCTTTCACTGTTAGGAACTTTCCTGAACCCCTATTAACCCCTGTTTTGGAGGTAAAATTGCTTCTTTCCTCTTTTATTAAAATTGCCCTGCTTAGTCTGTGCTAAATGAAAGATGTGGATGATGTATTGCCTCCTTTTACTGGCCAGGTTTCAGATTGGATAGATAATTAACACACTGGCCAGCAGAGGTTTAATCAGAAAGGAATGTGGTATGAGATCACCTGAGACAGAGGGCCAGGTAGCACCTCATCCAGAAATTACATATTACAGCATGAAAGTATATTGGACAGGTAATAGCCCTAAAGCAATCTTACTATGATACTTGTGTTTACATTCTCTGCTCTTATTTTCCTGTGAAAAAAAGAAGACTGTGGCAAAATAGCTATGCTGATAGCATTCATCTTTTTTACTACCATATGTTCCATGATTGTCCTTTTGTTGTCCTTAGAAAAGAAAACAACTGTATTACTGCACATCCACGACATACAAACAAGCTGAATTAAGTAGAAAAGTGGCAGCAGGTTTTGCTGGTGAAACATCAAGATAGTGAGGGTCAAATCTTTCACTGCCCATTGTTCCTGATAAGATAGATGTTTTTCTTTATGAAGAGCCATATTTAAATATTTCTGGTGTATCTGCATATCCTACTGAAGGTTGGGAAGGCAGTGGGATGAGCAGATGAGCCTGGGAATTTATTTGGTTGACAATCAATCTGTAGCTAAGAGGTGCAAAGGTTTTCCTGGCCAGCTAGACATACAGCAACTTTTAGATTCTCCTTCTAGTAGAAATTGCTTGTATTCAAGTGAGACATTCTCAGAAGACATTAATGCAAGATATCCAAACAATACATGCTTGAACTATGAGGACATTATTTGGAGCATGAAGACTAGCAATGATTGGACTGGTTGGGTGTCATGCTTAATGGGAAGAAACAATAGGCAAGTCTCCTACATACTGTAGGTTAGCCCATACATGAATTGAATTGAATCTACAGAATAACCCCTTCTTTACTGAACATTTTAGAAAACGCCTCTATACGTCTGCAATGTCTTCCTAATCACACAGCATACTAAAACATAACTTTAAAAAAAAAATCTTACCTTTTAGATGTTTTGTTAAAGAAGTAAGATGGCTGATTTCTGTTTTTCGTAGCCTTTCACAGTGGTCTGTCCCAATGGAATGATTTGGGACTGATAGGCTGATTTTATCTGATAGGCTTCATCAACGTATCATTGGCAAGCCAACTCAGAACCCTCACCCCCTCACAGCCCCTCCTAACATGTCAAAGAAAGAGAAGGAAGAAGAAATGTTAACCCTTAAAACACTAACCCAAGTAAAAGCAATTTAACCTTCAAGAAAATTATTATTTTTTTTTTTTAGCTTATCCTATGTAAATGAGTACATGTAACAAATACAAAATAGATGTTATCCCAATTTGGCTGCAAAAGTGGAAAGTCACTTTAGGTTAAACAGAATTGTGATTTTACAACTCATATTTTGGAATGCAAGTGAAACCCTTGTATGTTTCTTATTTTTGACAACACATGAATACAGTATTAGAGATATATGTTCAAAATAATTAGCTAATTGCTTTATGGTTGTAACTCTTATATAGCCATTATACTGTCAAGAGTTAGTTGCTGCTGCCTAGGATCCATGTATTGGGGATTGATGGGAGCTGAAGTCCACAGTCAGGGAAAGGCTGTAGTAGACTAGACTACAATTCCCTGGAGGCTGTGGGTGTCAGGGGAGAAATGGGCTGGCAGAGTGTGGGGAGAGCGCACTCAGTCTGGAGCTGTGTGAGCAAGTGAGCGGTCCTGTGTCAGAAAAGTGCTGCAGATCCAGTCACAGAGTAAACAATTCAGCAGGACTGTATTCAAACCCATGTCTGGTGATTGCGGCCGAACAGGTGAGGAGCCTGTGTGGAAGGACATTTGCCACATCCTTAGAGTGTGAGTGCCGCTTTCTTCAGTTATCAGAAAGCGCAGCCTAGACGAACTGCGGACGCCAGTACAGCCACTCTGCCGCCGGGTTCCTGGTTCTGCTGATCGGCACCAAAGAAGGACTGCATCGTTAATACCAGTGGGTAATGCTACTGTACTCTGCATTGTGGTCGCTGAGTGAGCCCAAGAAAGTAGGCTTGAGGTGGCGGGGGGGGACGCCTGCCTCCTCGTTGACCAACTCCAGACCGTCATTGCCACTTCAGGACTAGTGAGAGGCCATCATATTACTGCTTGTCAGAGTGTTGGATCAATAACATCTCGGGCCCCATCATTGGCTAGCTAAAGAAAGGTACCACTGGCCATCTGGTTAGAGCCTGGGTTTATTAGGACTAACATGCGACATCCATAATTTGCTATTAGATTATAGAGATACCTCACAAGGTGTGCTGGTGTGCTGTGGATCCATTACAATTGGTCTATCACATAGGTGAGACAGAAAGACCCAATTATTCCAGCGGCTTCTTAGGGGGTAGCTCTACATGGTCAAAGCAGCAAAAATGTGGCACACCTTTCCCCAAGTAGTGGTATCAGCTAGGAGTACTGACAAATTCAAAAGAAAGTCTAGATTTCTTCTTTACTGAGCACCAACAAAACTGACACACACACACACACACACACACGTTAGACTAGATGGACCTGAATCTTTTTTCCACCTTTATCTACTATGTAGCTATGTAAGTTTCTGGGGTTACCTGTGTGGGGCAAATTAAAGTAATTTACTGTCACATGAGAAAAGTGCTGGATAGTTCCAGCTGCTCTCTTGGCCTATTGAGTTTCATGGTATTGTGACCTAAATGTTTTTTTGTTCCTGAAATCATGGAATCAGCTCATCATCCAAACCTGGTTGTGCTTGCAAACAGACTGGCCAGGGGATCCTGGGTGACATCATTGACCAAATATGGTCACGGCCTTATTTGGTCAATTACATCATCCAGCATCACTGGACAGTTTGGTGACATACAGCAGCCAAACGGAGAAATGTCATTTGTGAAGGGAGTAACGGCAGGTGTACATCATTGATTTTTCATCACTTCCTATTCTTCTCTCCTCTGCCACTCTGCCAGGAAGTGAGAGAAAATCTCCCCACTGGGGACAGTGATAAAAAAAAGACAGATGTTCTGACTCTTATTTGTTTTGTCTAGAATTGGGCTTTAGATGACAGATCCTTAGTGATTCAAGTAATGTAATGTATTCCAGTCCATTGTGAATCTTATAGTTCAGTGGAGGTTAAAGTGTGTTGCTAAGCTACATGGCTCTGGGCACCTGCCCACTGGCTGATGTCAATCACAGAGGAGCGGACCTGTTAGAGAACTTTCAATCTGAAATAGCCAATAGAAGTCTTTGTTTAATTTTCGCCCACTGCCCGGTGTAAACACTTTGTTGGGCGGCAAGTATTTTTTATTTTTGTTGGACGATTTATATCGCTGGATGACGTGATCAACGCTAGATTGACATCGTGGGATATATTTTTGGGGTTTTAATAAAGGCCTTGTCAAAAACCGTGTTGTGTTTTTTTTTTTTAAATAAATTACTTTTTTATGGTGTTGTGTCTTTCTTTACATCTTGAATGTTTATTTGGTCAGTAGGGGCAACAACTACCCCTCACTCATTCACAAGGGGGGCTGGATGTGGGTGCCCCCTTAATGAAAGGGGCACCCAGTTTCCTATAAGCCCCCTGCGTGCAGACCCCCACAAACACCAGGCCAGGCCCCCCTCCCCCTGGAAAAGCACCCTCCCTATGTTGAGGGCATGATGTGGTCTGGTATGGTGCCGGGGGGGGGGG
>NW_017307917.1:226211-261708 GCF_000935625.1 Nanorana parkeri | reverse complement strand
GGGGCGTTGTTGGGTCTGGTTTGGGGGCGGGGGGGGGGGGGTCACAAGCACGCACCCCCTCCCCCTTTCCTGCTGCTGGGTTTAAGGGTCTGGTAAGGGATTTTAGGGGGAACCCCACATATTTGTTGTTTGTTTTTTTTGGGGGCGTTGGAGGAGCCCCCTGAAATTTCTAACCGACCTAAATCGTCTGGTATGAATTGCCAGAGGGAACCACACACTGTTTTTTTAACCATTCAACTTTGATAGCAGTAGATATAGGCAAAAAAACGGGAGGGTTTAGAACAACTTTAATGTCACTTTTTTTGCGACATATTTATTGTTTCTAACTTTTTCGTAATTAACAAAAATTCCTGATTGGTCCGAATCCGAATGCTGAAACGAGTTGACTTTCAGACCCGAATCCCGAAAAAACAAAATAAGGAAACATCTGAAACAAAACAATCCAAAACAAATTTTTTGACAGCGCACATGTCTAGCACCCAGGCATTTACCTTACCAATAGAGTGCGGCGGCTACTTCTTGAACAGATAGATAGATAGATAGATAGATAGATAGATAGATAGATAGATAGATAACCCATATCAGATCTCTCTTAAAGTAAGAAGTTTAGAGTGGGATTGTATTTAAGAATATAATTGTCCCTGTAATAATCTTGCTTTTGGGTATCTTCCAGTATAGTTATGACCCTGTGTATGATTTAATGGTGGGTCTTGAATAACCCCTACCCATACCTCACAACTGTCCCTCAATTGGAGGTACTGTCCCTCATTTGCAGTCAAATTCCCCTGTCCCTCTTTCCTCCTCAGTTGTCACTCTTTTTGGACTTATGTATAGACCTACAGTCTATACTAAATGCACTATTTAACTCCCAAAGCAGTGGCGTAACTACTGCCATAGCGACCCATGCAGCTTGGGAATATTTTATGTTTCTGTCCCCACACAGCCGGGAGGGTCACAGCTGGCAAGTTAAGACAGAAAACATGCAGAGAGGAGACCCTCTCACTCCCAGCCATTCTCCTCTCCGCCCTGCCTGCTACAGTTGTGATTTCCCAGCCATCAGCGGCATGGCAGGGATGATGGTGAGGATGGAGATGAGTGTCAGAATGGAGATGATGGTCAGGATGGAAATTATGGTAATGATGGCAAGGATGGTGAGTGGGTGAGGATAGCCAGGATGGTGAGAATGGTCAGGAAGCTGTGGATGGTCAGGATGATGATGAGGTGAGGATGGTCAGTATGGAGATGATGGTCAGGAAGCTGAGGATGGTCACGATGATGAAGAGGTGATGATGGTGAGAATGGTCAGGAAGCTGAGGATGGTCAGGATGATGATGAGGTGAGGATGGTGAGAATGGTCAGGAAGCTGAGGATGGTCAGGATGCTGATGAGGTGAGGATTGTCAGGATGATGATGAGGTGAGTATAATCAGGATGATGATGAGGTGAGGATGATCAGGATAGTCAGGATGGAGATGATGGTCAAGATGGTAACGATGGTGAGGAGGCAAGGATGGTCAGTATGGTCATGATGATGAAGAGGTGACAATGGTCAGGATGGTGAGGATGACCAGGATGGTGAGGATGGTAATGATTGCCAGGATGGTGAGGCGGTGAGGATGGTCAGTATAGAGATGATGGTCAGAATGGTAAGGAGGCGAGGATTGCTGGGATTGTGAGGATGGTCAGTATGGTGAGGATGGTCAGAATGATGAGGATGGTCAGGATAGAGATGATGATCAGGATGGTCAGAATGGTGAAGATGGTGAGGAGCAGTGGCATAACTACCACCATAGCAACTGGGGCCCAAGGCAGAGGGGGGCCCAGTCAAAAGCCCAGGGCACAGCAGCAGAGGTAGAGGAGGCCGGGGCCCATCAGTGGCAGTGGAGGCCAGGGCCCAGCAGGGCTGGTCCTGTGTGGCAGCAGAGGTGAAAGAGAAGGAGGTCGGTGCCCGGCGATGGAGGAGGCCAGGGCCCATCAGCTCGCAGCGCAGTGTGCAGGGAAAGGGACCCTAACTAAGTCCCAGGTCCCTTTGTGTGCAGTCTCAAGTGGACTCTGCAGGGCCTCTGGTGGGATTGTGCAGGGTCTATGATGGGCTCTGCAGCAGTGAGAGTCAGAATGATCTGATCTGATCTTTGGCTCTGAAGTCAGAGCCAGCAGGAACAGAGCTGAAAAGAAGGAGACAGAGATGGTGCAGGGATGGTGAGGGGGCATACAAATTTTTGCTATGGGGCCCTGTGATTTTTAGTTACGCCCCTGACCCAAAGTATTATGCTACACTAAACCTTTCACACAGATTTTTTTTTAGTATTGTATTTAGACATGTGCGATTCTGACCGTTCCGAATCGAAATTCGGACGAATTTTCAGAAATTCGGACATTCGGATGTATCCGAATTCCGAATTACAGACATAACGAATGCAAACGAATCCGAATTTCCATTTCCGAAATTCGGTAGCGTTAGTAGTGTAGTTCTTATTCGTTTCTTATTCGTTTCGTTCGTTGGAGCAAAGTGACATTAGAGAAGGAGAAAAATATTTTTTCCCCCTCAAATGTCACTTTTGCTGCAAACGAACGAACGAAACGAATAAGAAACGAATAAGAACTACACTACTAACGCTACCGAATTTCGTCCGAATCCGAATTCCGAATCCGAATTGACTTTCACACCCGAATCCTGAAAAACGAAATAACACAAATCCGAATTTAAAACGAAACAAAACTAAACGAATTTTTTGGCAGTGCACATGTCTTATTGTATTATTATCTTGAAACCGTATTTTTGCACGTAACTGGGGGTGTAACGGGGGTATGTTCTCTGCCTACATACTTTGTGCTGGAGGGTGCCCTTCTCATTTTAGAAACTTTGGAGCTATGTTTACCAAAGTTCCTGGTAACATTACATTTCTGAGTATGTTGCAGTGACTGTGTATAATTTCCTTTTGTGTCCAGTTCATGTTTCTTAAGTCAATTAGTACGAGACTAGTATAAGAAAAAGTCACCCAATACACATGGTCATCTCATATAATGGGATAATGGCTCTATACGCTGATGTCACTGCCTAATAGTAAACTGGTGCCAATGTTCTTAGAATGATAAACGCCTAATTATATTAGGTAGTCTGCCAAAACCAGCCGCCTGAATAATAAAAGAGAACACATAAAAGTGCTTGGAGAAGCACAGAGCCTTTCTCCTTTCCATGTGTCAGTGCGAGAGATGTGTGGGTTCTGAGCTGGCACATGAATGTTCTGTGGGAAGGTTTGTCCATGTCCCACGCTGTGATTGTACTCAAGCTGCATATTAATGTGCATGTTCAGGCTAGGAGCCAAAATGTATTGCCTTGTCCTCTAATAGAAACGACTGCACAGCTCTGCTCCTAGTCTTTCAGTAAGTAATTAAACAGCTACAGGTATTACAATGATTTAATAACAGATTTTGTACCCCGTTATACAATGGATGTTTGTATTACGTACTGACATTCACAGTACGTCTTTATGAAAATGACTAATCAGAGTTTAAATGAACCTGCCCTTCACCCCAATGTAATGGAACTGCCATATTGGCTAGCAAGGCACTTTTATTGTACAGAAGGCTGACAGGCTGGCAGGGCTTAGCACTAGAGGTAGGTAAGGCTCATGCCACAAATTGAAAAGTCAAGGACTCCATAGAAAAGAAAACAATCTCAGATGGTGCAGAGAGGAGACTGTTCAGAACAAGAGCAGCAATGCTTAGCAGCAGCATTGTCATTCTGTTGTGTGCACTTCTTCATTTGGTTGTTTGGCTGCCTATTTGACAGACCTGGTAAGCAGCCCAACAGCGAACTGAAGAAGCACACGTGGCAGGCTGACAACACTGCTGCTAATTGTGAGGCAGTAGCTTAGCAGCAGCCTGTAACAGGAAGTGCTGTTACAGGTAACAAATTGCGCAATAGATAAATACAAAATTAGAAAAAAAGAATGATTGCAAACATACTGAAAACTAAATTTGGGTTTCAATATATTTAAAAGGGCCCTGTCTTACTCTTAAAACCGGCTACGGTAAAATACTACTAAAGGTTAGGCTGCTTGTAGCGCCTACAAATACCTGCATTAGTCTTCAAACTAACCTGATTGTCCCTTGGATTGCATGTCCAGGCTGTACACCATTTTCTTTTCGAGTTTTAGCCCCATACCATCTTTCAGCTGTCAAATGCCAGAGCCTTTAGTGCACTCTAAAGTTAGGAAAATGGAAAACCAATGTGAGAGCCTCCAACTGTGAGTGTAGTGCCTACCTGACCAGTACTTTACTGGCCCGTCCAGTCAAATTGAACTTGTTGCCAATGTAATTAATAGAAAAGTGATCATTTTTTTTCTAAAAATATGGTAACCTTTGCTGTGAGTGGTGAAGGAGGGGGGGTTATCTTAGATTGGCAAGAAGATGAAGCCTGTGAGGCCTGTGTACACTACAGTCTAGGCTTAGGAAATAGGAACCACAGGTTATTATTAGGGAAGCACCGATACTGACACTAGTATCAGTACCGATACCGAATATTTGGGCAAGTACTCATACTCGCCCAAATGCTCCGATAATTACCTCCGATCCCAGATTTTTGGTCAGAGGGAGATCTTCCTCTGACCAGCAGTGCCGAGGGAGCACGCAGCAGGCTTCCTTTCCCATCCGGAAGCTGGGAGGTGGGTTATGACCCGCCTCCTGGCTTCTTGATTGGCTAGGGATCTGGCTTCAATTGTTGCTAGGCAGTTGCTTAGGAAGCCGGGCAGCACGTAATGACCTGCCTCCCAGGTTCCTGATTGGTCAGGAAGCCAGGCTGCCTAGGAACAAGTGAAGAGGCTTACTAGCTAATCAGGAAGCCAGGAGGTGGGTCATGACGGCCCGTACGGTTTCCTGATTGGCTAGGAAGCCAGGCAGTCTCGGCAAGTGAAGCCGGTGTTCTTTCGCTAGAACTCTGATGCCTCTCTTAACATAAAAGGTCATATCATATCCCACCTCTATGTAACCACTCAGCTATCACGTTCTCAAACAATGTATTCCCACACAGCTACCTCCTCATGTATCACTTGCCCCTCTCTCTTAGATTGTAAGCCCCCAGAGGCAGGGCCCTCCTTACCATCTTGTCTTGAATTGTATTGCGATTGTAAAGTCTTCATTATATTGTAAAGCGCTGGGCAAACTGTTGGCGCTATATAAATCCTGAATAATAATAATAATAATAATATAATGTAAAAAGGCAAGGGAGGTATGCTGCAGACACACTTAGCTTGGGCTTATCAGTTGGGAAACTAGAGTAATCAGAGAATATTGTAAAATAATAGCAATCAGACATAATTGTCTAGTCTGAAAGCATTTTCCCACAGTCCTGAGTGTTGGCTGGTGCACCATAGACCTTAGATCATCTCTCAATGTAGCCAAAAATGGCTGTATTGAAAGGCTGTGACCTAATGTCTATGTCATAACCCCAACACAGACGCTTAATTCCACACAAGCTCACTGCAGTTCAGCAGTAATTTTAAAACAAACCCTTTATAAGTCAGGATGGATTCACTTTAAGTGCAGTAACCCATAGCAAACAATTGAGATTCGCCGTCGTACAAGATGGATTCTGTTTGGTTCTTACGGGGTAACTGAACTTAAGGACTCTTATGAAAGGTCATGATTCCTGTGTCTTGAGTTATGTATCTATTTCTAACCATTTGTAGCATCAGTATCCAGATTCTAAGAACATCATAATACCAACTGATTTCAAGACCTATGTAAAGGTTACACAAGCCAGGACCCAGAGGGATAACTTGCCTTGTCCTATTATCATATCAGGCTTCCTAATGTATGTTTTTGGAAAGAAAGTGTTAGGAAAGTAACATATCACATATACAGTAAATACACTCACAAAGTTGTCTGCAATAAAAAGAGCTTGCTTAAAATATACAGTATGTGGAACATTGACTGTGATGCGTAGGACAATCATTTTCCCTGTTTGTTCCCTGAGATTCATGAATTCGACATACATATTAAATATCGTCATTAAATAACACCCCAGCTGTGCAAGTAGTGTGAATTTCCATGCTGGAATATAAAAGAGCAACATTTAATCTGTCAGTCAAATTAATTTGCATGTCATTTCAAATAAAAGCACTGTCTGAGAATGTTACATAAGGTCAACCAGCAATCAGTTGCTATAAAACTTTGTGGCATAAAACAAGGAACCAGCAGCCATATATAATGAGACATTCTAAGGAAATGCATCTAATTTTTCATGGTGTGTTGGTTTTTGGTGCTGGAGCCGGGGTCTCAGTGCTAAGAACTTGCAAAAGAAAAGCCCCTACCTACACCACCTGAACAAGAGCATATTAAGTACTAGAAAAAATGGTACATGCATGAATCTATAACCGGCCTTTATAGCAGGGCGCACATTGGGAAGGCTTACAACAATACAAAAACACAAAAATTCCCCAGCCTCAGCCTGCCAGCCAGCCTGCAACCAAACAAGTAGCCCTGTCAACAGTATGCGTTAAAATCAGAGGTTTTAGTTGCACAAACTTTTGGCCAAAAATATGTAGAAGCCACACTGCCGCGCCAAGGCACCTCTGCAAAGTGTGGTCCTAACTCTATGTATCCGAGTCTCCAAGTGTGAGCATATTAATGAAGTTGATAAATTACATGCAGGTGTACCTGGAGGTAGCCAACTCCTCCTAATAAGGTGCAGGGACGCACTGGAGGCCCAGCAACCAACAATGCACGCTGGGACTCCAGTGCGTCCCCATAACCCAAAATAATCAGTGTCCCCACTATGCTGGAGAGGAGATGCACAGGTTGGCACCCTTTTCCATGTGTTCTGGGAATGCCCTCGGATAAGTGTTTTTTGGAGGGTTGTTCAGAACACATTGGAGAGGTTGCTGCAGACACAGCTCCCATTAGCCCCTATACATTACTTGATGGGCCTCCCATCTCCGCAACTCAACAAAAGTGATAACAAGCTGGCTTCTCATGTTCTGACGGTGGCACGCTGTCTTATAGCATTACACTGGAAGCGTATCTCTCCCCCTCCTCAATTGGATCTATACCAACGTATTAAGGAGGTTCAAAGTATGGAATATCTTACGGCAAGGCTACACAACACCATACCCAACTATGAAAAAATGTGGAAGGCCTGAAATGATATAGAGGGTCTAGTTCTTTGAAAGGGTCAGCCAAATATAACTGGGGCATGTGGGATTACTTAATCTAGAATGCTTGATAGTCAATCTTTTGCTTGAATTTTTCCTGTCTATTTGTTAGTTCGTGCCTGGAACTGCCCCATTTCATATCATGAAGTCAGTAGGTGACACAGAGGGGGTAAGAGTTGGGAAGGGGTGGTAGGATAAAAATTGTTATTCAAAAAAAAAATAAAGCACCCTTTACATTGTTTCCTGTTGGATACACAAGCTGTGCGTGGATGGCAATGTCTAAAATCTAACAATTTATTTCAAAGACAAACCAGGAATGTTGTTTGTTACCTTTTCAACTCTGTTTTCCTGTCACCTGCTAAACACTTGGAGGGGGCATGGAGGGAGGAGGAAGGGGTACAGGTGATTGCGCTGTCACCATTGGACAAGGCACGTGGTGGCACCATCAGCTCCAGCTGTATATCCTTTCCAGCCACCAGAAGATTGACCCCGTATGCGGTAAAAGATATGTACCATCCTTTTCCATGCTTAATGGACCATGTGTCATGTGTCACCGCAGCCCCGGCTCAGCCTGCGTCGGAGAGATCCTGCCCCCTAGCCCACTCTGCCCCTGTCAGTGGGCCCCCCCTAGCCTTGGGCCCTGGGGTGGCCGCACTGGCTGCAGACAACCTGAGAGGTGGAAGATGAGGGAGGCTTTGTCTGCAACTTAGCTACCTCCTGCATATGCCCTAGCTGTATAACATGGCCAGCCTAAAATAGAAAAGGCAGATGTGTCATGGCTATAGATCGTGTGACCTGACCACTGCTTTGTCCTTCAAAACCTGCTCGCCTTCCAATGCCTCCTCCACATGCAGAATCTTTGCCCCTCAATTTAGACCTGCCTGATATTTTTAATAAAGGGAATTGCCTAAATTTAGTGGCATATATGACAATAGAGGGAATAAATAGGTGTTTTGGTGCACACTACTTTATACCGCAAGTATACGGTGACATGCTGCAAACAAAGAGCAGTTTTGACAGTCAGCAATAAGTGTACATTGTGGACACCAAAATAAAAAAGGCCCTTCTATAATAACAAAAATACCTTCCTTCACTAGCAAAAATATTAAAACATAGATACATTAAAATAAAGGAAAATGGGGAAAAAACAACAAACAAAAAAGACTTCAGGAGTGGGGAGGGGGAGTAGCTAAACCGCAACTACAGTTGTTCCTGACAGGCATAGAAAGGTGGTCCTTTCTATGAGTCTCTGAACTGTGAACACAGAGGGTACACAAGAGTATGTAGCCCACCGCAATGCAATCCATGGTAGTTTAGAGCAATATAGCACCATATAGCAACTAACAGACTGTCAGCTCTCGCTAAACTACTCCAACACAGACTGACAAATGGCTACTGGGAACCCAGCCTTTTATTGTCAGTGGGCTGGCACAGAGCAAACCCCTTATTAGTCATGGTAACCATACTGACCACAGTGGAAAGGTCAGGCAGTGCATTACGGTTTTGTAGAACTCGGTCTGATAGACTCTCACATTAATTCACTCTGAATGTCGAACCCGTGGGATCCACCTGAACCAGAACCTTATCACTAGTGGTGACCAAAAAGGTAGAGACTTACAGCACAAAAAATGAACAAAAACTCCCGTGAAGTGAATCTTAAAAAAAATGTGGACTATATTTATGCACCTCCCCCAACACTTCCTGGATACTTAAGTGGACCTTTACCCATATCTTTAAAATAACAACAAACTCACCTTTTAGAAATGTTTAATGAGGACAATCTACAAACACATACTTGTAGATAGTTGCCGGCTTTGTATTCTTTGCATACTTTATTTCTCTTTTCTTTCCCAGTCTTCTCATAGTGGCAATGTTTACTAAGGGCAGATTACTAGCTCTCCCATTACTTCCTCGATTTCTGGCACATGTGACTAGACATCTGACTAGGACATGTGACCATGCACATCATCTCAGGGGAAGAAAATGCCTTTCCCTGAGATGTCACGATATTACAGATGAAATTTCCCAGCAATGCTCTGCTGATGACAAGGCAATCCCAGTGTGCATTGCATTGGCAAACTGAAGGCATTTTGCCCTTTCAAAGCAGGAAGTGAATGCTCTGCAAATGTAAGTATTGCAGAACCACAGCATTTTACACCTGACATTTCTATGTTATTATTAATCATCATTCATAGAGGAATGCACTGGTAGATTTTAATCTTTGATTGTAAAGGTCCACTTTAACACAGTAAATTACATTTTATTTGTTTATGCACTGTAAAAAATAAACAATTGTCATTTATTTTTTTTCATCCTTGTTATGCAGATCAGCACTCCTAGATTCCTGCAGTCTCTTTGCAGGAACGTCCTGTCTACATGCACTACAGCAATGGCTGCATAGCATTTTTCAGGGAGGGTTTCCTGATGGTGACAACAATGGTCCATGCCTGTGCAATGTGCCTCAGTGTGGCTGTTTGAAGTCTCCATTGGGAAAATGGGTGACAGGGGAGAGTGCAGAACAATTGGGAGACCGCAATAGAGTGTTGATCTCACTAGTTCCTCCTGCTAACCTTCATATCACTTCTGTGTGTTAGCTCTATTTATCTCTAAGGATCTGCCAAAGTCCCCTGAGAGTTCTGTGTGCTGTGTTCAGTAGCCCAGAGAGAAGGAAAGGTAAATATGTGCACAATTCTTTTCCAAGGTATTTGTTTTAGAGAGATAAAAATCATTACAGAGTGATTTTAACACCTACATAGGGGGGTTGTCGTGATAACTGGGGGGTTAGGTGTTAAAGTGACTGTCATGATTGTTATCTGGCTAAAAACAAATACCTTGGAAAATAAGTGTGCTCATATTTACCTTTACTTCTCCCTGGGCTACTGAACACAGCTCTACTTAGCTGCAATGGTTCACTAGAGTTGTAACACTTAGCAAACCCCTTAGAGTAGGCTCTGTAGGTCCAGTTAAAATCTCTCTCCTTTTATAATGTACTTACACAGGTTATGATAAAAGAAAAAGAAATTATTAAACTTTGGTTTAAAGGAGTTGTAAAGTCCCAGCATCCTTTATAACATCAGCAATGTAATAGGAATACATACTAGAGTTGTTTTGGATAATGCAATCAAAGCTTACGTGAAAAAAATCCCTTTTATGTAGTGAGTACTGTCTTCTGTCTGCCCATCACTTTCATCAACATCCTGGATTCCCAGTGTGCTTTATGTCTCTTTCCCTGCTGCTTGATGTGACACAATCTCCATTTCTCATGACTACATATCCCATCATGCATTGCTTCCAGCAAGCAATGATAATGTTACATTGTTCAGACGTTGCATTGTAGCTCAGAAGGCAGGCTCTGTTAGAGTTGTGACACAAGTAAGTGCATATTCATAGGGCTGGCATAAATTGTGTCAATGCATTTATCAAGTACATCCTATGGGCTGCAAGTAATAAGTATGTTTGCAAACTTCTGGATGGATCTGGTTATTAGGAGTGGGATAGAACGTATGGAAATTCAATATAGAAATACAGATTTATTTTTGTTTTTGACCATAGATACCTTTTAAGATCTACTTAGTTTTGCTCATCGGATTTCATATTCCAGTATATATGCTATATACATAGATAATTCTTCCTCAGTGGTTCTAAAAGGCAAACACATTTTTCCAGGTGTGACTGTGTGTAAAACATATATTTGCTATCTCGCACCAGCACTTAGAGATAAAAATCATTACAGAGTGATTTTAACACCTACATAGGGGGGTTGTCGTGATAACTGGGGGGTTAGGTGTTAAAGTGACTGTCATGATTGTTATCTGGCTAAAAACAAATACCTTGGAAAATAAGTGTGCTCATATTTACCTTTACTTCTCCCTGGGCTACTGAACACAGCTCTACTTAGCTGCAATGGTTCACTAGAGTTGTAACACTTAGCAAACCCCTTAGAGTAGGCTCTGTAGGTCCAGTTAAAATCTCTCTCCTTTTATAATGTACTTACACAGGTTATGATAAAAGAAAAAGAAATTATTAAACTTTGGTTTAAAGGAGTTGTAAAGTCCCAGCATCCTTTATAACATCAGCAATGTAATAGGAATACATACTAGAGTTGTTTTGGATAATGCAATCAAAGCTTACGTGAAAAAAATCCCTTTTATGTAGTGAGTACTGTCTTCTGTCTGCCCATCACTTTCATCAACATCCTGGATTCCCAGTGTGCTTTATGTCTCTTTCCCTGCTGCTTGATGTGACACAATCTCCATTTCTCATGACTACATATCCCATCATGCATTGCTTCCAGCAAGCAATGATAATGTTACATTGTTCAGACGTTGCATTGTAGCTCAGAAGGCAGGCTCTGTTAGAGTTGTGACACAAGTAAGTGCATATTCATAGGGCTGGCATAAATTGTGTCAATGCATTTATCAAGTACATCCTATGGGCTGCAAGTAATAAGTATGTTTGCAAACTTCTGGATGGATCTGGTTATTAGGAGTGGGATAGAACGTATGGAAATTCAATATAGAAATACAGATTTATTTTTGTTTTTGACCATAGATACCTTTTAAGATCTACTTAGTTTTGCTCATCGGATTTCATATTCCAGTATATATGCTATATACATAGATAATTCTTCCTCAGTGGTTCTAAAAGGCAAACACATTTTTCCAGGTGTGACTGTGTGTAAAACATATATTTGCTATCTCGCACCAGCACTATAAACATGTAGCTATAAAGAAACCATAATAATAAATACTGTAGACAGCATTCCTGTGTGGGTGTAAAAGATATGACGTCCTTCTTATGAAATCAAATACTTCAGATAGAACTAGGTTTGGAATCCTTGAGGATGAATATTTTCAATGCAGAGGTCTCGTGGCCGAGTTAGAAGTAGATCAGGTGAAAATAGAAGGTGTAGAAGAATTTATTTAATAAGGCGAGTGCACTTTGGTAATGTGAAGGGTCCCACTATCAAATAAACAATAAACATTGTTTTGGGATAAACAACTAACTACCTTTCAGTTTGTGGTCTACAATGACCCCCAAATCCTTCTCCATTTCTGACTTCCCCAGCGGCATACCCATAGTGATAATAACTTGTAAAATGAAGAATGTATCTGCATCTCCATCCCAATACTGTTTCCACTTCCAAGAAATCAGTAATGAAACCTGTGAAGATTTGGTATGTACAGGCCGGCAACAGCAATCAAAGATCCACATACAGTAGCTCTGGACAATGACCACATGGAGGGCACTACATTCTTAAAGGTATCTAAACCCAAAACCCAAAATGTTATATATTGCAGCTTACCAGTCCATAAATGTGTTGGCTGCATTAGTTTTTTGTTGCAGGGTTTTTTGTCTTTATCTTCTTTTCTTTATTTTCATCTGGTGATCCGACCAGTAGCACACCTACTGTCTTATGGTCACTATACTCTATGGAGGAGCAATGAAGCCAATTAGCATTGTCACTCTGTGGGGAGGGTAGTGTTAAATGCTCTAGAGCAGGGGTCTCAGAGTCAATTCACTCGGAGACCACTCGACAATTCTTTTTCTCTCATGGGGGCCGCTTCCCAAATGTAATACTTAAAAATAAAATGTAACTATATCTGGTATGGTACTATGGACACTAAAACACACACAATAAGGCCCCATTCATATCTGTAAGCTTAGGTGCGATTACAAATTCCTGCGGCAGGAACTTGCATTTTCCTGCAGCGGGAATGCCTAATTTGGCGTTTACAAGTGGCACCTGTCACCCAATTCAAATTAATGATCAGGTGAAAGCAGGTGCATGTAAATGCCTGCACACGGCATGTAATGATATGAGAAGTCTTGCCTTCTTCCGCCTCACTATGACTCTGGTGACCCCCAAATACTTTGGTTATAGTAAAGGCTCTGTAAGATTTGGCAATAGAGCTTAGAACTGGAATTTGGGCCTGCTTTGTTCTCTTCAGCCCTTGACAACTTCCAAACCCATCCAGCTCGGCCAATAGCTACCTCCGCACCCAAAGCAAAGGTCTTCCACAGATCTCTACTGAAAATCTTTTGTAGCCTAAATAGATCTAACCTGCCTCCATCTTACACACATGAAAGAATAATAAAAAAACAGGTGTTATGTGTAACCATTTGTTTCTCGGAACACTGCCTTCTACCTGTCTTCTACACTATGCTGTGTATTTGCAGGTTAACTGACATATGTGTCAGATGGCTCTATTGTCAAAGGTTCAAATTATGCATGATGTATTATGGTATATGGTTTAGATATGTGGTTTAGATTGCTTTAGAACTGGAAAGTACTGAACTTTCTTCTGAGACCTTACACTGAATATAAGAGGGAGATCACTGACCCAAGACTGAGCACCATACTGGGCATGGTCCAACCATTGGCTTCAGCTGATTGTCAAGACTCCAGAGCAGGAGTGGGCAACTCCAGCCCTCCAGTTGTTGTGGAGTTACAAGTCCCAAGAGACATTGCAAGGCTGACAGTTGCAGGCATGATTCCCAGGGGCATGTTGGTATTTGTAGTTAAAGCATAGCTGGAGGGCCGGAGTTGGCCACCCCTGCTCTACAGTATGAGCAAGCTTCCCTGGTTACCATGTACTCTTACCCATTATTCAGATTAGAACAAGCGGCAGGATTTGCTTGACTGGCTGAGTCTGCACAGTATTCAAGGATTCTAACACTGATGTAAGTAATAGGTCATGATGCACATGGCAGTCTCTCTTATCAACTAGGCTGTCTCTGGGCAATCTCTCTCTGTACCTTGATGGTCACTTTACAATATGTTTCTGTAACTAAGCAGTCGCAATGCATTATTCTGGTTCTCATGTGTAATTTGCATATTAGTAGCCCTCCTGACTTCAGATTAAATTGTCAATAGGTTATGTTTAAATCACTTTTAGAAACTATAGAAAAGTTTGGTTTAGACTTGAGTTTTTTTTAAGCAGTTGACATTGTGTTCTACAACATGTGTCTTTGCAGCAAAATAAATTCAATCAACTTGTCAGGGACAATTTCAGATGGCCATGCCTATTGAAGGACAATATTTTACCTGGAGAAAAACCTTTTATTGTTTGCACAATGAGTCACTCTTTCTTGTCAAGCCAAACAACGCTTATTAGGTAATTATTTACCAGCTGGTTTGGTAAGGAGTTCATGGTGACAGAAACTAATTGAAAGTGATTGTTTCAGAGAAAACCACTGAAAGGGGGCCTAAAATTAATTGTTTAGAGTAGCTTTCGCTTTTTCTTTGCCATTTAGCGAACATTTCGATATTTTCTTGTTGCTTGTTTTTTCAATGCTTTTATTTCACAATTTTTTTTAAATGCACCTGTACTCCAAAATTAAATATGCCATGTTGTAGGGAACATGTAGAAATGTTAATTGTGCCTGGTCAATAGCCTAAAAATGTACCTTTTTGTCTGGAACTCCTCTGGAAAAATAGCTGTGCACTCTCTAGTATGTGGTTGTGTCTATGCACTCCTGAGCCTATAAGCCTCATAGCTGTATGTCTGTAGGGTGAGGTTTAAGGCACTGCTTCCTCTGACCTCTGGTCTAAAGGCGCCCATACACTGCACGATTATCGTACAAAAATTGTGGGAAATCCCGCGATCGTACGATAAGCGCGCAGTGTATGGAAGGCGTGCGACCGTTTCTACTGTACGGTCGCATGACTTTTGTATTTCAAGCATGTTGGAAAACCAGCCGAGAATCGTACGATTTTCGGCTGTTTTTTAGCATGATCGAGAGAACTGCCGAACGGGCCGGTGTGCGCACGCGCACACTGCCCATTCAGCATGGCAGTCATCGGATGATCGCAAGTATGATCTGCCTGTCCAAGATGGGCACATTGTACATTTTTTAAATTACTTTACAACCAAAGTCTTGCGAGGGTTGTAAAGTGTATGGCCACCTTTAGGAGATTTGAAGTCAGATTTAGTGATGTCATTACTGGGCATTCCACTATTCTCTTTGCTGGAGGCCCTGACATAAAAAAAGCAAAGCCTTGCCTCTAACAAGGTGGCCACCACCGCACAGATATACAGTGCAGAATAAGGCATGATAATCAGGTAATGCCATGGTAATGGGAAAGAGCAGCTACAGGGGACCACGGACAACACTGGTAATAGTCCTTTGCCCTCTTTGCCCTATGCTTGTCTTTTTTTTTGGATATGGCTTCCAGAATTTATTTCCAACATAGTTACAACATAAGTTGACCTTTAAGCTGAACAAGAACCTTACATAGCTACATAGTTGCATAGTATTTGAGGTCGAATAAAGACATATGTCCAACCTAGTGTGTGTGTGTGTGCGTGTGTGTCCTTGATTCATCTCGTTCTTAGGAGTACCTCTACCCCTGTATATTACCGTCTCTCAGGAAATCGTCCAAAAGCTTCTTGAATGATTCCACACTATTAGCTTTAATCACTGCTTGTGGCAACGAGTTCCAGACCCTAACCGCTCGAACTGAGAAGAACCCCCTTCGCCCCTTGTGTTTGAATCCCAAAGTGCATAACTTTGCATTTATCGACACTGAACCTCATCTGCCACATAGTTGCCCACCCCCCTATTTTCTCCTTTATTGGGCCTATCTGCTCCTTTCTCCCCTTTTTACTGTTTATATATTGGTAAAAAATTTTCTTTTTTTCTTTTACTATCTGTGGCAATATGTCTTTTGCACTCTATTTTAGCCGCCCGTATTGCTAGTTTGCATCTTTTGTTGCTTTCTTTGTAGTTATGGAACGCCAATGCCATCCCCTCTATCTTATATTTTATAAAAGCCATTTGCTTTTCCTTTATGTGATGCTTTACATTTTTATTCAGCCATACAGGCTTTGTTTGTGATCTTTTACTTTTATTACCCAATGGTATACATTTGGCAATGGCCATATGTAATGTGTTTTTAAAACATTCCCACTTTTGGTCCGAGTTCAGTTGGTGAAATAAATTTTCCCATATGATGTCCCTTTCTTATTTATTAGCCAGACTTCTCGCGTTTGGTGTACATACATTTAATTCCTGTCTTATGGGACAAAGGTTTACTTGATATTGGTTGGCCAGGCTTAATTATATTATTAATGGCTATCGGATTTACTATATTCACTGCTTTTACACTAGTGACTGAAGTGAGCCCACTAATTGCCCCTTTAATACTTCCGTCTTTATTATATGAATTTATGTTAAGGTTTTTATTACTTACATTTAATATTTTTATGCCCTCCTCCCCATTATCTAGTTTAAAAGCTCCTCCAGTCTTTCTACCTGAAGAGCCGGTAACCGACTGAGAAGTCAGCCCAGTTCTCCAGGAAACCAAAGCCCTCCTTCTGACACCATCTCCGGAGCCACTTGTTAAGTTCCCTCAACTCGCGCTGTCTTTCCGGAGTGGCTCTTGGCACCGGCAGTATCTCTGAGAAAACTGCCGTGGAGGTCCTTTCCTTCATCCTAGCACCTAGGTCTCTGAACTCCTTTTTTAGGACACTCCAATTTCCTCCTATTTTGTCATTGGTGCCGATGTGCACCATGACAACGGGGTCGTGCCCAACCCCATCTAGTAATCTGTCAATTCGTTCCGCAATGTGTCGAACACGAGCCCCCGGCAGGCAGCACACTGTTCGACGCTCACGGTTCCGATGACAGATTACCCTGTCAGTCCGCCTGATGATGGAGTCTCCCACCACCAGGATCTGCCTCTCCTGACCCTCCATCCTGCTCCCATCCTCGCCAGAGCAGTCACTCACCCTGCGTATAGCGGAGGCGTCCTGCTCCAGCAGTGTCCCCCCTGAACTATATCCCCAACATCCTGCAACTTGGCAATTTTATCGGGTTGAATCAGATCAGGGCTGACCTCTCTCGCGCTCTTCCCTCTCCCCCGCCTTCTTACAGTGACCCAGCTCCCCATCTCTTATTATATATATATATATATATATATATATATATGAGACTATTTATTATTTTGTTCGTTTATTTAGGGCCAATGATTCTCAAGTGGCAATTACACGATCTTCAGTAGTTGGAGTTAATTACACTACAGCCCCGGGGTTAAAATAAACTACAGCCCTGGGGTTTAAATTATACTACAGCCCTGGGGTTAACTTATACTTTTACACGATCTTCAGTAGTTGGAGTTAATTACACTACAGCCCCGGGGTTAAAATAAACTACAGCCCTGGGGTTTAAATTATACTACACAGCCCTGGGGTTTAAATTATACTACAGCCCTGGGGTTTAAATTATACTACAGCCCTGGGGTTTAAATTATACTACAGCCCTGGGGTTAAATTATACTACAGTTTGTTGTTAAATTATACTACAGCTCTGGGGTTAAATTGTACTACAGTTTTGTTGTCAAATTATACTACCGCTCTGGGGTTAAATTATACTACCGCTCTGTGGTTAAATTATACTACCGTTCTGGGGTTAAATTATGCTTACAATCTGATTGTTGTTGGTAGGTTTAAAGCAGATAGGGATATAAGTTAATGAGTATGGTAAGCTTTGGCTGTCATTTAACATATCAGAACATCACATGATTAATCCTACTATAGCCTAATATTCTTAGACCTCATAGTAGCATCCAATTACAAAAAGGGGAAAAAGGGAAAATGTTACTGATAATAACGAAGGAGCATACAATCACAAATCACACTAGAATATTTTAAACTCATAATAAAATTAAAAGGGGGACTTGTTTGTTCAGCTTTTCATTTCCTCCAAACAGGTGGTGTACAATGTTCTTGGAAATGGTAAAATATAAAACTAGTCTAAATATAAGTGCGCATTGGGTTTTGCTTGTCTTTTATGTTACACAGTAGTTCTGCAGGAAGTGGAAACTAGAATCTCTTTCAGTAGGTGAACCTGCAGATTCTATTGTTCCTGGCACACTGTTTGATCTGATTGTGTCATGCTCTGTATTAGATTTAGAATATTACCAAAAACAGAAGAGAACGGGGCTTGCTCTTTTAAAATACACTCTGCTGAGCTATGTTTATGCAAAGCAGGTATTTTATATTCCATGTATCAAAAGGCTCATCATTCTGCTTTTCCTTTCCATTTTTCAAAGTGTTTTTACATTTGTCTCACTCCATACCTACCATCATCTCTCAATGAATCCATTATATTTCTCAACTTTCAAAAAAAGAGAGAAACCCTTAATTGTTCTAGGCAAAAGATTTTTTTAAAAACCCTACGTCATAGCTCCATTATCTCAGGTGAAGGAAACACAAACAGGGCCAAGCCAAGGGGTAATCAGAAGAGGCGGCCACCTTGGGCACTTTAGCGGGAGGGGGATACAGATAGGGCAGGATGTGCAACCTATGCTTCTGAAGTTTAGCCTTTTTACCCAAAGGACATTGCCCCAGCACGGAAGATACATTATTTCACATGCTAATGACACATTTTCAGGTATTTACAGACATTTCTCATTAATTCCTGGCATTTTCCTGGTGTGAAGGGCCAGTAAGGTCCTCTGGCTTTAAAACCCTTCTAATCAGCCTGCTTACAACACTGATAGGAACAGCAAAGAGGCTGCTGGAGAACCCTAAACTGCTCTGCCTTAAGTTAGGATAAGCACTATACAATCACAAATCTCAGATATTAAAGCAAGTCTAGTCTTAATGTATGCATGCACAATCCCATGGGTGGTCCGACCACATGCCAAAATACAAGAGATTGTATTCTCGAGAAGATAAAGCCATAGGCATCAGAGACAGCCCTCTGCCTTCGAGAAGAATTTTGTAGTGCACACATCAGAAAAAAAGGGACCACATGGAGCTTGAGGAGTTTTGTGAAAAATTGCTTCCTGTGAAGCTAAAGAAAGGTTAGACATGTTACAGTAAGGAAACCTAATTAAACCAATCTCAAGATACATGGGAAGGCTGCCTTATCTGCCTTTGTCCTGGTAGAGATGGGGTTTTCAAATGTCTTTCTTTATTTGTTTTTCTTACCATAACAATGTAAGAATTTTTTTGTCAAATATTTAGCATCCATGGCTTTTTTGGGGCACTAATGGGGCTGCTCATATTTAGCTTTTAGGTCAAATTTTAAACCACAGCTCCCAACTGTCCCTGATTTGAAGGGACTGTCCCTCTTTTGGAACCAAATCCCTATGTTCTTACTTCCTCCTCAGTTGTCTGTCTTTTTGGCCTGATGTTTAGACATCTATAAAATACACTATTTAGAAGCCACTGTCCACTCCAGTATAACACCTCCCCACTCATCATGCTTCAGTTTTTTGCTTGTGTCCAAGAAGGATGTATGCACATGAGCAGCTATTGTCAAACACCCAGTAACATTTGCATGTTTATTGACGCAGAAGTTTTATGGTTAAAGTATTAAAGACATGCCTTGCACCAGAGGACAGTCAACTCATGGATACACCAATCTCAGATGGTACTAAAAGAATCCAATCTGCATAAGGTTCCTGGACCAGACGTTTTCAGCTTACAGTACTATAAAAATATTTTTAACACCTTCTGTTACCACCACCTGTCTCCTACCTTCCGCCAGACTAATTCTAAACCAACACCTTTCACCAGGCACTCGGAGTCACCATTACAGTCATCCTGAAAGAAGAAAAAGATCAGACACAGTGTTTTATCCCAGCCCAAATTCCCTACTGAATGTAGACCAAAAACTCTTTACAAAAATTCTGGCCAATAGACTGCTTCCAACGTTTTAACGGATCATTCATAATGACTAGGAAGACTGCATCCCCAACAGGAATACAAAAGACAATAGGACTAGAGCCCGAAATGTCATACACGTGGTGCATTACAGAAAAACCCACAGGTTCCTCCTTTCGACTGACGCACAAAAAGCACTTAATCGAGTGGATTGGACTTTTATGCAGGCAACATTTCAGTATCTCCATATTAGCAACAATTCTAAGGAATTGGGGAGATATACTACTGCCCCACTGTAACAGTGAAAATTAAAGATTAAAGAAATTTTTAAAAACATGTGCCACTAATGTACACAAAGTGTACATGAAGCAGGCATATGCAGTTGCTATATATGAATACAGAAACTTAATTTTTTTGTTAGGTTTCCTCTTGGAAATGGCTGCCTCTATGATGTGTAAGCAATGTGTGTATATCTTTCTGTGAGTTCTCCATCCCCCAACCCCCTTCCTCCCCAGACAGTGTATTGTGTGTAAAGGCTGAGTCTGGCTGAGTGAGCTGGAACTTCTGCTTTCTCTCCTGAGAACTTAGCAACGGTGGTCCTGGTGGTCTTCTGGGTATCATCTGCATCCAATATTGCTGACCTTCTTTTTTTCTTTCTTTTTCTCTTCTCTTCTTACTTTCTCTGTTTTTCCACCATCCTTATTATAACCTTTTGTCTTCATAAGTCACTATCTAGTACTTGCTCTGGCCCAATGGTGGACACAGTTTGCCTCTGTACCTGGGAGGGTGCTAGGCATGACCATAGACCAATCCATTGTACAGGTTCTGCGGTTACTTAGCACCCTTTTGGGGTTCATATTAGTAAATGTACTAGGCCCTGCACCATCTGCTGTGCCTAGCTCCCTCACATGAATTCTTTTTTTACTGGAGAGTGCCCTTTACTTATATTTTTGTTTGTACTGTACAATCATTAATAAAGTTTCTAATGTTTAAATAAAAAATACATAAAGTTAAAAAAGACAAAAAAAAAGTGCTTATAGTATAAATAGCTAAAATGACAGCGTCGGGCTCCGCTAATACCTCCAGTCTACAGTCACCAATGCTTGCGTAAAAGATCTAATTCCACTAAATTGATCTGGATTTGCAATAAACCAGAATTAAAATCTAAAAGAACAAGTGTAGAAAGATTTTAAACAACATGTCTCCACAAAACAAAAGCCTTTATTTGTCTTTTTCATTTGTTGTACGGTAATCTATAGAAATTTAGGTCTATATTGCAGACACTTTGTGGGAGTTGCTGAATTTTGACAGATGGTAAAACAGACATCCATAGTAATAGGGAGTTAACGCATTAGCATGCATGTGCAGAACATATATTGAACTGTAAATTAAGCATTAACAGATCTCTCTTTTAATTAGCCAATATGTTATCTAATGGCAGTCCATAATTGTAGACTACAGTGTATCTTGTGATGCTTGTGGGGAAATTCATGTTAAAAGCTTTGAGCTGTTACTGCTCAGTGTTTGTATGTAATTCATGTTTGTAATTAAACTGTTAAACCAATAACATTTCCACTGGGAGAAATATTTTAGAACTAACTTATTACTGTTTTGCGAAATTCCAGTTAAAAGAGTGGCCCCTGACTCTTTTTTTTTTACCTTTTAAAATTACCATAATAATATAGAACCTATTTGATAGAACCATTTACATCAACCCTTGCCTTCAGAGGATAATAATGTAACAATGTTGTAAAAACAATTGTGCTGGAAATGATACATATCAAACACATACAAATATGCAGAATAAGGAATTAAATTAATTTTGGGACAAGGGAAACAATAATTTTTTGAGGCTGGTTTCACATATATGCATTGCAGTAACACATGGTATACTGTGCGTGATACAACATTTTTCCACAATGAATAGTAACATTGCTAGTGCAATGCGTTGGGCTGCCATTAATTCTGAATGGCACCCCAATACACCTTGAAAATGCACCCCAACGTACAACACACAGATCAGAACAATCTGTGCCTTGTGCTGTGCAGTTAAAAAAGTTACATGCCCGATAATTGATGCGTTGTGGTGTGTTGGCAGCCCAAATAAAATTTATGGGCTGCCTTATTACAACATGCTTTAACACATGGAAATACTGTACAGTAATGCACCGCAACACATATGCATATGTGTGATGACCCACAGAATGTTCTGCAGAAAGATAATTTTTACAGGAACGTGAAGGATGGAAAATCGAAAATGATCATTCCTAGGACACCTACATTTGATCATTTAGGTATATCCCACTGGTGCTACTAAAAAATGCAAGCAAACAATCAAATTCATGTCTTTCTTTAAGAATATTAAAGTAAACTATACATTTGATTGATACAAAGTTAAAGAGGACCTGGACTATGGAGGCTGTCTCCAGAATGAGGCAAGCAGAGGACAAAAAACCCATTACTATAGTGTCTGTGGACTCCCTAAAGTTGAGCATTTCCTCATTACTTGCTTACATGCCTTGTTCTGCACTGTCCCTGTGAGGAAGTGGCCATCTCAGTAAATGAGCAGGGTTTGCTTACTTATATCAGAGCTGTCTTCATGATGAACTGATGGCTGGTGGGGTAGTAATTAAGATGCTGCAGGAGAGGTGTAGGAAGCACAGGTCTACCAAATAAATACAGCAGAAACAGGGAGATTTATTCACAGCAGGCCCTCAGGTACAGCTTCCTCTCCAGTAAGGAGAAAAGTGAGAGAACAGTAGTGACATAACCAAATCTCCTGAGACTAGCTGTCAGAGGCAACAGTAGGCAAAATGTGTCTTAGATGACCACACAAAGCCGATTTACAGATAAGAGGCTGTATGCCCAGGTGTGTCTAGGCACAGTCACATATCAGGAAGTGCGCTCTTTCCTTCAAGAGAAATTGCTAAGATAAGTAAGCAAATCTGATGGGTAGCAACACTTCGACCTGACAAAGTGTTCTTGCACAAAAGCAGTCAGTATCGGACTAAAGTACACCTGTCATGAGAGCCATTGCTGGCCTTGTCCTGTAAAAGCTAGTAGCCTCCCTGTGTCTGATTTTAATGCCAAAAAACAAGCATTCAGCAAATTAAAGTTAGCAGGTTTTCTTTAAAGGTGTTCAAAATAACATTCCCATTATTGTACTGTTTAGTTGGACTGAAGGACACAGTGAAGGTAATGCTTGTAAATTTTGCTTCAGGCATTTGTTAAACCTGGAAGCTGCAAAAGCCTTTACATATATTAAGAAGCCCATATAGTTTACTTGCTGATGGAGGTGTTTCTTACAGCAATACTGTCACCATGGTCAGGCAGTGCAGAGAGTCTCTGCAAGGAGGAATCCCCCGACCCACCTATACTTACCTTACTTGCACTCCGTCACAGCTCCTTGATCCTCCGCAGCAGGCACTGTGTTTGGCAGCCCAAGTGAGCCGTGACATCACATTCCCAGTCGTGCGACAGTGCTCAAGCCTAGCATTTTCCTGTTAGGCCTGAGGGGGTGGGTCACATACTCCTGCCATACCCAAAAGTGCTGGGTATTCACTCCAACTGCAAAGAAACAAGCAGCTGCAAGTGAACACTGGTAAGGTGAATTTAAGAGGGTCGCAAAGGGCCCGCTGCATTGCCCTGCATGGGTAAGGTGACAGTTTCTCTTTAACCACTTCAAGACCAGGTGTTTAGACCCCCTTCCTGGCCAGGCCATTTTTCAGTATTCAGCGCTGCGATAATTTGACTGACGTTTATTCCGTCATGCAACGCTGTACTGAAATTAATTTTATACCATTTTTGGGGGACAGATAGAGCTTTATTTTGGTGGTATTTAATCACCACTACGGGTTTTATTTTTTATTATAATTAGGAAAAATTACTGAAAATTTTGAAAAAAAACTTTTTTCCCCCGCCGCATGTTTGCATGCGTGTATGTATGGGGGGGACTTTAAAAAAAAAAAAAAAATGTATTCTTTTTTATGTGTAACTTAAAATTTTTGGGAGGGGGGGGAACTTTTAATTTTTTTTTCCTTTTTTTTTTTCCACTAAACTTTATTGCTATCACATACGGGGGCTAATAAACCCCCCCTATGTGATAGCAAAATATGTGACAGGTCCTCTTTATGGAGACATCAGGGGTCTCCAAGACCCCTAATGTCACCTAGGACCCCCCAAAAGAAGCTGATGAAGCAGAGATCTGCTCCATCAGCTTCTTTCCAGCTTCTGAAGCTGGAGAGTGACACAAGAATGCGGAAGTGATGTATTATACAACACTTCCGCATTCTTGCAGAGGAGAGGGGACCGGAGGGAGCTCGTGTACCGAGCTCTCTCTGATCCCCTGTGTCACAGGCGACATGCTGATCCCGGGCTCGCACCGGGCACAGCGGAGCCCGGGATCAGCGGGACAATGGCGGGGGGGACAGCAGAGGGAGGGGGGGCACGCACCGATCGTCGCTAAATACAAGCGATCCGCCGGCTTTACAGCCGGCGGATCGCATGTATATTAACGGGCATCGCTGCCCGTTTTTAAATTGCGGCCATTTCCCGCTCGCGCGCGCCCGGCGGCGCGCGCAAGGGGGCGTGTCTGAGCGGACGTCTAGAGACGCCCGCTCAGATCTAGAGAGCTCCTGGCCGGCCATTTTTTTTACTACGGCCGGCCCGGAGGCAATTAATGTGCCTTTCCTGAATTTTTCCTTTCTACTATACAATACCTTTTATCCTCTGTATAAACATTACTATATACACCCCTAAGGCTGTTGTGCGCTAACATACATTACATTAAGGCAGTCCACTAGTTTTGAAAGGAATGCCAAGGCACCCCACCACATCCCAACCCACACCTAACCCTTTTTTTGGGGAGGAATGCAATGCATGGTAGGGCGTTACCATGTTTTGTGGCGTACTGCAAGACAGATGGCTCAAAATAAATGGCACAAATGTGTGTATGGTGCAGCACCACATACATATAATCCCAGAACCAAACACCCTCAAATCTTAGCACTGACTACACGCACCAGCTTTCAGGTATATTTCACATAGACATCTACCAAAGAGTGGAACACAGAATCTCAGATGAGGAACCCTGTGCACAATGTGCTGGACAATTATCTTTCCTCACCTTTTCTGATATAAGGCTGACACTGACTGCAATTAATGTACATTTCAGAGTTAGATATGTGATAAAGTACATTTTAACAATGGAAGCAGAAGGTGGCATATTAATGCGCTCAGTGAGGTGTGAACTGAGGTTAGTTGTTGGGACAACTCCAAACAAAACAACTCAAGCTTATCTCAAGTAGGAGGCTCTGAAGGGTGACCTGCATCATGTAGATGGATGATCGGTGCACAGAGGGAAAAATTCTCCATTGTACCATTGTGAGTGACTATTAGATCAATTCTCACTGGAACATTCTTTAAAGTGACCATTTCCCTGAAAACTATGAAATAATATGCTCCTTTGAAACAAGACATTTCCTACAAACCTATCCTGGCACTCATTCGTAAAATCTTCACTCCATTGCTGTACAAAGCCACCCAAACAATGTTCACATTCAACACTCTGCTGTGTGCTATAGTGACTGGAGACTTTGCACAGCAACAGGGCCAAGATTCTACAATTGGACGCCAGGACAGGAAATGATAAAGTTGCTCTTATTACTGGAGCATTTTAACTCTAATTTGTTCACCCAAAAGTTTGCCTTTGGGCTAGTTCACACCAGTGGGTGAGCGTTGTGATGCATATAATAGCAAAGCGCTGCTGTGCATTATGCATTCACGCTGTCATGCATTGTAACAATGCATTGCAATGCTTACTGTTTTTCTTTTTTTTTTTAAACTTTTTTGAAAGTTAACAAAAACACTTAATTTACATGTATCCTCAACAACACGCCTTGTTGGGCTGCTGTGTGTTGTAACATGTTGTTGTGCCTTGCATTGTATACAAATGCAGACATGTTGTATATTTATGAAACGCACACCAGCGCACTTATATGATGTGAACAGGGCACATAGAAAACAATTGTTCTCTGTGTCCTTGCATCAGCATTAATGCTGATCAACACACCTCAATGCATCTGGTGTGAATAAGCCCTTAAAGCAGTGGTTCTCAACCTGTGAAACCTCAGGACCCACATTTGTCCTTGGTCAATAAATCGTGACCCAAGTTGCACTGTGCGTTCCGATGCGGGCAATAGAACTATGGGTGGGAGGTGCGTTTGGGGTGCCATTCGAATGGCAATGCAATGCACTTCTCACACCAGAACGCGTGGTAGGTGCGATTGCGTGGTACAGTGAGTTAATCGCACGTGACTATGCGATTAACGCACTATACTAGTGTGAATGGGCCCTCAAAACATACAACCACAGATTGCCAGCGCTGACTGGCGGAACGGACGGGGGAGGAGGCGGGTACAGCTGGCTCTGCCTCTAGATAGGCAGAGCAAGCTGTCACTCACGCAGCTGGGCAGATCCCGTCATCTACGTCGGGATCCGCTTCGGCTGCGGCGTCTCAGTATACCGCGAGCTGTAGCTCGCGGTATACTGAGCTTAGGGTAGCGGGAGGACGCTAGTTTGTGTCCTCCCGTTACCCTAAGGAGTACAGCCCAAAAATGTTTCCAGTTATAAAAAGAATATAAAAGGCAACAGAGTCTCTGTCAGATTTTTACCCCTGTCTGTGGCCTTGTTGTGGAGATTTTCCTCACTTTATGTCCTGTTGACAGCATGTTTACAAAGACAGGAAGCAAGGGAAAACCTTTCATCACAGTCACCAGCCAGCCTGCAAAAAAAATACCCTGTCTAACTATTAGGGTTAAAAATAGAGGTTTTAGTTGCACAACTTTTGCCAAATATGTGGACGCCACATTGCCTTGTCAAGGCCCCTCTGTGTAGTGTGGTCGTAACTCTAATCTATGAAAGCCTCCATCTTGGAGCATATATATAGCAAAGGATGAATTAGGTGCATGTTTGCCAGGAGGTAGCTTAACCTCCTTAAAGGCATATGGAAAAATTAATTTTGTGGTCATGTTTTATTGTTAAATGTGTGTTAAAGTGTTTGTAAGTGTAGCACTCGCCCCCTAAGGAGCCACTGGAATGAACGGGTCTTCCATAGCCCATCTAGGGGATTTTAGCAATCTGGTTGCCCCAATAGCACTTACCTCCTTCTGTGGCAATCTGATAAAAGCGAGATCCAGACTGTTGATATGATGCTGAGGAATTTTATTGAAGAACTTCTGGGAGAGAGGGTTAGGGTCAGGATCAGGATCATCCAGGCTGGTGTAGACTCCTTTCATTGGTAGAGCACAGTAACTGCTGCCATTCACAGACAAGGACCTTTAAGCCAGATTGGATAATCTGTATGTAGAGCATCTGGCTGAGCAGTACCTGAATCAGAAGTCATTAGTCATCTTCATCCTTGGTATCAGTAGTAGCCACTGGGCCCCCAGACTCAGGCCTCAGTGTAAGCACATGGCTAGACCCTAGTCTTTAGGCCTAGCTAAATCAGACAGTCCATATCAGGAAGAAGAAATTCACATGGTCTGCCCCAAGTGTTGATATCCTCTCCCAGCATGCACCACTGGCCATCAACCTCCTAGTGATTAGCTAGGGAGACATACATACTCATAACAATCCCTTACTGGTTGCTCTGCTCTGTGGCCAGGGTACACCCAGCAGCAGACAGATACAAATAATAACAGATTGTTTAGAAGAAACCAGATGAGCATACACTATAGATCAGCATCAGACTGATTACAATCTGACAATACTAAATGTAATAAGCACTCCTGCTTACAGGGTGCTACATAAGCACAAACAATTGGCTTGGAGTTCCATGTAACTTAGCCATGGACATTAGATGGTGGTGGGTGTATGGTCACTTTTCTGTCATTGATCAACTGTTTGTTTTTGTTTTCCAATTGATTTTTCCTATAAATATGCCCTCCTATCTCTTGGATGTCCATGGAGTAAAAGAGAGCAGTCAGACACCCTTGATGCCAGCTTATCTCCAGGGCAGCAAGAGCAGTGGGCCCACAAGGCAAACATATAAAGCAAAAGAAGCAGAAAATATTGGTCAAAATACTGGAAATAATTCAAAATTAATTCAGATGGTCCTTTTGGGAAATGCAATGAACTGTTTACCATATTGAATTCCACAAAGCGCTGCGCAAACTGTTGGCACTATATAAATCCTGTATAATAATAATAATGTAAAAGTACAATCAAGGAAAATCACCACTCTACAGTCACACAAGACAGGTAAAATAATCACACAATGTGCTGAATGTTACTATCATTAAGGTGATGAGATTGAGTCGGTATAAAGAAATAAGGGGGGAACAAGAACCTGTTTAAAAGTTAAAGTGCATCTAAAGTCTAAACATTTTATTTCGCTTTGCTTTGCTTTGCTCTGGATAGAATGGTTAGGGAATAGTTAAAACCCCTGACATGTTTTTTTACTGTCTGTGTCCCATTGGAGGTATTTTTCCTCACTCCCTAATTTGAGACAAAAAGTGAGGGAAATCTTCATAAGACATTTGTCACTGGAACAAGTGACCCCATTGGAAGAATTCGCCTATACTATTTCAGTCGTCTCTGTCTCAGTCTCAGTTGTAAAGGTCACCTGTAATATAGATAGATAGATAGATGTATGTGTGTGTATTTTTTATTCATAGATTGAAGAATCATTGTCCTACCACAATAGTCTTGAAATGTTTATTCTAAACAGCTGCAGGTCTTACGTTATCTGGTTATCTCACTTCCTAAATAGATTAAATCAATTAAACTACCATTCACACTTCTGACCACATCCTTATTTCTGAAATTCTGACAACCAACATACTAATATTTCATGGAAGGCCTCTACCACTGGAGGTTATTCATTGTTTCAAGAGGAACCCAGTCTAATAGGGTTATTCACAAAAGGGTGAAGGATTTGGAGAAGTCAGGAGAAGGGAACAATCTAGGACAATATAGCTGAATTGGAAAATGTTTCCAAATCAACTATTTTGGCCTAAATGGTTCACTTCTCCTGACTTCTCCAAACTCTTCACACTTTAGTGAATAGACCTGTAAATGTTTTTAGTTTTGATATACTGCAAAGGGTTTCATTATTATGTCCAGTTTTAAGGGTTATCTGTGTCCTGGTTATCTTTGTTTTGAGCTATATATTTGATTTTTCTTCCTCTCTGGATTGCGTCCTCCATATATTCGTATGGGAAATTCAGCAAGGATCCAAACACAGAGTCATAAGCCCTAGAGATTTAACAGGAATGGGAAGTTCAGCTCACAGCCACACCTTGGATGCCACTGGAACAGTATTGATGGGACCAGAGCCGGCGCTACCACACAGGCAACACAAGCGGCCGCTTAAGGGCGCTGGTGGGGAAAAATGCACCTTTGTCTGTGAAGGCAAAATCCTTGCAGCGGCCCTGGATGGGACCTTTCTAAATAGAGAAAAAGGAAAAATGTTATCATGCAAAAGAAAGAAGTTTGCTGTGGCGGTCAACCTCATGTCAGCCATTGGCGTTAGATGGTGATTGTATGTGTCGCCACAATTCTACCATTGAGCATTTATTTCTATTAAATGATGGTTTTATAAACATGCTCTGCTATATCCTGGACGTTCATGGAATGAAAGACAGCATGCCAACACTTTCAGATGCTAGCTTTACTTTGGGGAAACTAAAGCACTGGGCCAAAAAAAGCAAACCTAGCTGATCATGTCTACCTCTAAGAATGGTCAGACCACTGTCTGCAACCTCTGAAGACACTCCTTGGCTAGCTGGTCACAGGGAAAGAATGGTATTGGAAAGAGACCCAGATGTGAATGATCAGGACATAAAAATGTACGCTCAGCAATTGTGCATGTTTATGTAACAATTGTTCTACACAATGACTGTGAAGCAGCCAAATCTTCTGACTGTCATCTTATCTTATCCCTTGACGATCTTTTCCAGCATTCTGATAAATATCTTCAACTATTTACAGATTATTCTAGTTTCTTTGTAAAAAAAAAAGAGATCAGTGCTTTATCATTTGTTTGCAACAAAGAGAATCTTCACTTCACTTTCATGATCACAGTAGCAATTGCGACAAGGAGAGTCAGGAGTTGTCTTTCTGTCCAACTCAATGTGAAATCTGACTGTCTATGTCTGTTCAATCACACCATGTGTAAATACTGCTTCACTCCTTTCTCCAGTTAAACCATTTAACCATTTAATCTGATCTCTGTCTAGACATGGCTGTTGTTGGGGATCCAGGCTGGACATCTGCTGGTGGCTTCTGAGAAGGAACAAGCATTCTCCAAACTTTGAGTTTTATCCTAAGCTCATGAAGGCTTTTCCAGCTTTTGATTCATCAGCTGCAGGGCCGTCTTTAACGCAGGGCAAAAGGGGCAGTCGCCCAGGGCCCAATCATTGTTGTGGGGCCCAAAGCAGCTGCCCCTTCAGCCCACATAAGCAGTTCATCCGACACTCCCGGCGCAGAGATGGGGGGCCCGCCGGATACTGATGGTTGCCATGGCGATAGAATGCTTAGCCCGATCGGGAGCAGCGCTGTGTAATCTGACACAGCGCGGCTCCCGTGCCGGGTCAGCATTGGTGCCCCCCGCCTCTTCCGTATGCTGCTGTTAGGGCCGGGGGGGGGCAAGAAATTGTTTGCCCAGGGTCCAATCAGTATTAAAGACGGCCCTGATCAGCTGCCAAGTAATTGCAAGTCTCTGTATGCATTTATTAGCAGGTAACACTGTGATTGAAGTTCCTCATTTGTTGATTGACTTTGGGTTGCTTTTGATGGCATTAAAAGTGTTTACTGCCTTGCCTAAAAATGTATCCAGTCCTCTCTCACACCTCCCAATAAGTAGAGATCAGTAACAGATTTTATGCTATAGCTCACTATTGGGATTCTACACTTTTAATGTTTAAATTTTTTGTGTATGTTGGTGAGGGTGTGGCCTAATCTTCTTTTCTAATTAAAGTGGACCTAGACTCAGGCTACTCTATCCTTCAGTGTAGGACAAGCCAGTTGTGAATAACGAAGCCCTATCAGTGAACATCCTGCACCTGCTGAATCCACTTTTTCATCCAATGCAGCATCTCCATGTTACAGCTTCTTCTGTTACTAGGCCCTGCCCCCCGATTACTTCATTAAAATGACCCAGCAATCAGAAGGAGACATGGATGGTTATCAAACTCCTGATGGGTTGCTGCAGTCTAGACCAACCTTTATCAAAGTGCCTTCTGGCTTCCTCACGGGTGCCTCATCATCATTTTTACCAGTACCATGGAAACCAATGATGCTAACCCAGGAAGGGTGGGATCCATTCAGAAAAGGATAGTAGTTCTCCTCAATCCAGGCCTGCACCTCCTCTCACCCTCTGCCATGTTGTCACAGCTGCAGATCCTAATATAAAAGGGGGGTTCTAATGTGAAGGGGGTCTTCTGATGAGAAAATGGGGCATCTGATGTGACAAGAGCTTCTATTGTAAAAGAAGGGGACTCTGATGCGAAGGGCACTCCTAATGTAAAGGGGGTTCTCATGTGAAAGGGGGGGAGGGGTCCTGATTTGAAGGGGGACTCTAATGTGAAGGGGAGACCCTTTTTTTGTTTTTGTGTGGGGTTTTCCCTTAAAATGCATACTAGACATACTAGGGTCTGGTATGGATTTTTACATTTTAGACTTGGGTTCCTCGAGATTTTGCAGACTTTTAAAGGGTGCCATGACTGAAAAAAGGTTGAGAAAAACAGAATGTGCCTAAGCACTGTCACATGCAGTATGTGGATCTTTTTTTCCAATGCACATAAAACAATGGATTGGTGTGCATAGGTCCTGAATGTCTCTTGTCCACACAGTTTACTGCATTGGAAGACTTTATAGAGGAGCCCTAAGAGAAAACCGAAATACAGCATCCGCCACTCTGTCAGGAGTCACTGGGAAAAATGCTGCACTCTAAACAGTGTCAGAAACTGCTCTTAAACAGAGTCATTGGGGCAGCGGCATAATTAATAGCAATTAAACATATCTTTTATTGGTAACACTAATAGAACTAGAGCAGGACAAGATTGCCTATGATAACCCAAACAAATCTATGCCCAACTAGCTCAACATCAGAGTAATGTTCAGGTAAGGAAAACAGCTTTTTTCTGTCTCCTAGGCACTTAACCCTTGCCTGTATATAGGCTTTCAACCTTACAGGACATTTGCATTTTCCAAATGTGGATGCCTTGTATGGGTTAAGTACAGGGTCTCTTTATACTAGGAATGCACCGATACCGGTTTTTCAATATTGAGTAGGAGTAGCAATATTTTTTTAACAGTACTTGCCGATACCGATTACCGATAACAGAAGTTCCATTAAGGAAGGCGAGTGGCGTGTAATGACTCGCCGCCCGGCTTCCTGATTGGCCAGCTTCCCGACCAATCAGGAAGCCAGGCAGCGAGTCATTAGGTAGCTCTGATATATTTTAATATGGTATAAAGTAGGGATTTACTGATACCATGTGACGAGGGAACATGGGGCCGGCTTCCCGTCCAATCAGGAAGCAGGGCGGCGTGTAATGACTCGCTGCCCAACTTCCTGATACTGGAAGTTCCAGTATCGGGAGAAGCATCGGGAGTATTTGGGCAATTACAAATACTCGCCCAAATACTCGGTGTCAGTGCATCCCTACTTTATACCATATTAAAATATGTCAGAGCTACCTAATTGTAATATCAAAGTGTCCTCTGACAGCTGGGTGACCTCATTTTCCTGTGTGGGTGACTATGGAAGTTCTCTTAGTAACATGATAATTCTTTTGACATTTGGAAACAAAAGACGTTAATGACAAGACATTAAATGGCTGCTTAACAAGATGTGTTTGCTCTGAAGACCATCCATTCATCCGTTTTGTACTGCTTGAAAAGTTCAAGGAGGAAAATATTTACTATTGCTTTGTGCAATGACATTGTTTACAGACTTCTGCTTGCCAACCATGGCGTCCTCGGCGTCCTCTTGTGAGATTCGCCTAATGCTTCCTTTGCTTGCTGATCATTTACATTCCACAGGAACCATCAGTGACTCTGTACACACACTTTTGTGGCTGAAATTGGATTTGTTAGATAACATGAAGTAAAGTCGTATGCCGTATAGTAACCCATGGAAACCATTTAGAAGTCACGTTTAAAGTAAACCTAAACCCAACCAAATAAAGGTGTGACATATTACAGCTTACCGTTCCTTACATGAGTTCACTGGATTAGTTCCCTTTATTTTCAGCTGGTAATGTTGTAATGCACACACTTCCTGCCCCTTTGTGTCTACTCTACACTCACTTCTCCATGGTATCTACCACACAGACTTGACCTCAAACATGGATGCAGTTGTTCATCTCCGTTACAATACTGCTTGTCCATTGCATTATTTAATTACATTATTGTCTTTTCAGCTCACAGGAAGTGACAAGGACACTGCATTTCTTGGAAGGTCAATAAGTCTTTTTATACTTGCTGAAAATGTTTGTAGTCTGACAAATTAAAACTAATGCAGCCACCATATCTATGAACTGCTAATCTGAGAGATAACAGGGTTATTCAATAAGGGTGAAGAGTTTGGAGAAGGGAAAAATCTAGGACAACATTTTGAAAAAATTCTCCAATTCGGCTCACTTTCCAGTTCAGCTATGTTGTCCTAGATCAGTGGTTCTCAACCTTTCTAGGGCCGGGACCCCTTTGTAACATTTGCCAAATTGTGGTGACCCCCAACAGTAAAATTTAGGGATGACGCGGCTGCTGCAGCGAAATCTGGCGGCGTGGCGGGAGAACTGACATTGCTGCACTAGAAGAGAGCTGAGGAGGACTCTCACCTAGCACAGCAGAAATCACACAGCGACCCCACAGTTTGAGAACCGCTGCTTAAAGGAGACAACGAATCCCAGAGGAATACAACAAATCGCAGCAATAGTCCATTATACTATGTGGTATTGTGTGGCAATCCCACTGTAGAATTGGATGTGATGATCACCTGGGACTCTCAGCCAGATGGGCTGAGACGTTTCAGGAAGCAAGGGATTGTCTGGATTCTGCTTAGGATCCTGGAACTGGGAGGTTTCAAGGTGATTCTGGAGGAAAGATGAGATCCCTAGTCCTGGGTCCAGGCTTTAGCACTGGCCAGCACTGGATAATTGCACGGGTGTGCACAGCCATTAAGAAAAGGATGCTGGCTAGGGGAATTAGCTCCTACTGGGATAGGAACGGACAGTGTTCAGGAGTCAGGAGGACTTCCCCAGAATCTAAAGTGGAGTCAGGTGGTGAGTGTGCTGGAGGCGCACTAAGATAGCCAGGGAGGCTGTGATAGAACTGGTGAGGCTAGGAGAGCCGGGAGTCTGAGGGGCCACCAGTACAAGTATGGGACAGCACTTGCAAAGAGGACCAGTGGGTCAGAAGTGCCAACGTTTAAAGTGGAAGCCAGGAGGCTATTCTTGTGTTGCTGTAAAGCCTTGCATGAATTATGCTGACAACCCCTGCGTGGGTATCCAAGATGGATTTAAGAACTTTGTGTTGAATAAAAGTGGGCTACCGAGCCCTTAAACCGAAGATATTGCGAGTAGACGGCATTCTTAAGCGCTCACCATATGTGCTAATATCCCCGAACGTCACAACTATAATGTTCTATTGCTGGGATTTGTAGTCCTCTATAGCTGGTGTTGTTCTGCAGTGTGCTGTATAATTTATTATTGCTGGGATTTGTAGTCCTCTACAGCTGCTGGTATTCTGCAGTGTGCTGTATAATGATTATAATGCGCAACGCAGAATAACACCATTATATAGTTAAAAAAAACAACCCGTAGTGGTGATTAAATACCACCAAAAGAAAGCTCTATTTGTCCCTAAAAAATGGTATAAAATGTATTTCAGTACAGCATTGCATGACGGAATAAATGTCAGTCAAAGTGCCGCAGCGCTGAATACTGAAAAATGGCCTGGACAGGAAGGGGTCTAAACACCCCGGTCAGCAAGTGGTTAAAAGGAAAGCAGCTTTTAAATATATGACTGGGCAAATCAATAAAAAAAATGCATTCAGTACATCCCTGCAATACATTTTCCAGTATTTTGCCACTTTTAACATGCTTGCAAGTACAGAAAAATACCTGTTGATCCTACTAGAAATGCAATGAGCTCCTAACTTCCTGTAATAAGCTGACAACACTATAATTTCTGCCCTGAAATCTCTAGCAGTGTTATGAGCCCTGCCCAGCCTAAACTGAAGAACACCTTTCACTTATGTTACAAAGATGAGGTGTAGAGGATGTGTTCTGTAGTCCAGCAGGAGAGAACTCGTCAGGACTGACAACACTGCTTGGGATTTCAGTGCAGCAGAGGCAGTGTTGTCAGCTCACTAGAGCAAGTTAGGAGCTAAATAGATTTCAAGCAGATAACTAGGTATTTTTCTGTATTTGCAGTGTTTTAAAGAGATGAAATGTGCATGTGTTGCAGGGATGTCTTTTTTTTTTTTAACATACATTTTAAAAACTTGTTTAAAATGACGGTAGCTTGTAGGCCCTTCAGGAGCAAGGACCCATTAGTATTTGTGCAAATGCTAAAAAGCAGCAAGAACTAAAATGAAACCAGCCAAGTTCTCTGGCCTATGTGACTTCTCCATATAGTCCTATGGGGAAATAATGATGAGGTGCATGGTACAGCCTTTCAGTGCACTTTCTTCTAGCAGATTCTCCATAGGAATACAGTG